>NW_026714817.1:0-22173 GCF_029784015.1 Lycium ferocissimum | reverse complement strand
TTCAAATTTCAACTTTTAGCAAACGTGGTTCTTTCGCCAAACTCATTATACCACGTGCAGCGTCTTGAACTTGCTAATAATTCAAGAAGGACAAGATTTTTGGATTGAAATCAAGGGCTAGGAAATTCTCTCTTTTTTTTTCTTTTCTTTCCTTGGAGCCGAATGGCTTCTTTCTTTTTTTTCCTCTCTTCTTTTCTTTTAATTTCTTGAAGTTTCTATGAAATTCATGCATGTTCATCCTCTTATAATAAGTGGTCATGTGACCACCACGCATGGTTGGGCCAAGGCTTTGGCCGGCCACCCCATTTATTTGGGCCCAATTTTTCTCTTTTTTTTTTGGCCCAATAATTGGCTACTTAGCAATTTCATGAAACAAATTTCCAAAATTCCGATTTTTGTCCTTATCCTTCCTCGATAATTCCACACCAATGTTTTCATGAGCAACTCACACATACATTAATTCAAATCAACATTTGACCTTATTCCATACAATTCAAGGTTATTTCCAAATTTTTGAATGCACAAAAATACCGGATATAACATACAAAAGGTATTACCTTGTCCGAGACCTCAGAAAAACATAATGCCAAAGGATAAGTGATGCATATCAGATCATATAACGTCATATGAACATATATCGTGTCCCGGCCCTCTGATGAGGGACTCGGTAGGTGAGATCATGCATAGCAAAATCATATATCATATATACAGATAACGTGTCCCGGCCCTTTATTAAGGGATTTGGTAGTATGGAATCATGCATGTCAGAATCATATATCATGTATACATAACGTGTTCCGGCCCTCTCTTTTGCGGTCTCGTGAATAATAATCATGTGCCATCCGGCCACCATCCCCGTATCATCATATGATAATCATATACGATAACGTGTCCCGTCCCGCAAGTACGATGGACTCGGTGAATAGTACGAGGAAGAAGTGCGCACGAGAACATGTCCCTGCCCGGCTCGGTGGAAAGTCACACCATCACTTGCACGAACAGTAAAGTGCGTAAAAACATATACATATAAGTCCAGACTCAATAGACAAACCCAACAATAAGTCATAATACGTACCTTTCGGATGTTGTGACGGATCATGTCAAAGAAAAATTTTCTCTTTTTTTTTTTGGGGATTATTCGCACGTAGCAATTATATCACGGTGGCCCACGAAATGGTCGAATGATCGCTCTTTAACAACGGAACAATGCAAATGACAGTCACTCCAAAGAAGTCGGACGACAATCATAGTATATATGTATGCCCTTTTTGGGGATGGCACGATTACTTTCATCGAATCATGTTTCTAGGATCGCAAAGACATATCAAAATATTTTATGACTCGTCATACTTATCATTTAACAATGGTACAACGATCAAAAGATTCTTTTAAGTGTTGTGTAGCAATCGATCAAATAAGGCCATAGTAAGAGGTCTCGGGATGTGGGCCCACCCGGGTTAATCGAGGTGGTGAACTCAAATTATGGATCATAGAGCTTCGGAATCATTCGTGAGAGCTTTGGGACAATCCGAGTCCATTTGGGAAGGTTACATACATATAAGTCGCTTTGATGACAATTTGTAAAGAAAACTAGTTCAATTGCTACCGAAAGAAATGGGGCCAATTTCAATCTCGGATTTCAAGAGACAGAGTCATATCTAAGGCTCGCATCCGAGCCTAATACGTTTAGAACATGCCAAAGAATGAAAAGGAAGACTTTGCATACCTTTCTTGCTCTTTACGCTCGTCCAAATTTTGATTCCCGTTCCGTCAAAAATCTACAGATGGTCATTGTTACCAATTAGCAATTTCAAGCCTTTAGAACTTAAATCTTAACTTATACTTTTCTACAAAAATTTCGCGCATCTCCTCTACACATATAGCATCCCCGAGAGTTTAACTCGGCGTAACAATCAACAACAACCCAACAACAACACCAACAACAATAACGATCACCACAATCACAATATAACACAATCAGTCTACTTTCCGACATAATGCAATAATTCTCATTTCGGCTTCACACTTTCAAATCAATACCAACATGCTTTTATTCACTACTAGCCAAGGTCATTACGATATAATTCGGGAGCATTTCATAGCTTTTCTACAATATATTCTCAAGATATACGAAATATACAAACTTTCCACCAAAGCCATAATTCATCCAACACTTCTAATTTTCAACATAAATGTTCGCAACATATTTTTATCTTCCAATTTCACTTACAACAATCACCATATACATCTTACAACTTCATTTTTCTCAATTACATAATCTATAATAAAATCATATACTCTCCGACAACAACTTTCTTATGCCAACTAAAACCATTTGCCTTCCACTTCCATCATAAGACTCCAACATCACAATTAACACACTAAATAATTTAATTCATATTCCCTCCAACTTGTTGCACACGGCCCATACACACACACACATTCACAACACACAAAATTTCCATACTTTTTATTTACTTCATAAGGCCTTAACAACATAATCAACATACTAAACAAGTTCAACCATTTCCTTCACCCTACAATATCCCACGGCTACAACATAAACACACACACACACGGCTAACACACACACAATCACAATTCCATGATTTCCATACAATCCCACTTATTCTACCATCCATAAATCTTCCATAACATGAAAGAAAACATGAAATTCTTACCTTTTCCAATAGGTTCTCCTTGCCAATACAAGCACTTCCTTGCCTTGAAAATTATACCACCTTTGAAGAGGATCTTGAGCTTACTATGAATACGAGAGAATTACAATTTTTGGACCAAGATTGAAGGCTAGAAATTTTTTTCTTTCTTTCCTTTTTTTTTTTCCTCTTCACCTCATGGCCGAATGGCCTCTTTTTTTTTTTTTTTTTTTTTTGATTTGCCTTGCTTTCTTGAAATCTCTAGAATGAACAATTTGGTCCCTTTATAATTAATTTAGGCACATGGAAATTTTATTAAACCCATGGGTTGGGCCTAGCCACTTGGCCGGCCACCCCTCAACTTTGGGCTTCAATTTCCTTCTTTTTTTTTTTGGCCCAATAATTTGGCTACTTTATGTAATTCATGAAACAAATTTTCAAAATTCCCATTTTGCCCTTAGCCTTGCTTGATATCTCCACATCCATGCTTCCATTACTGACATGCATATACTAAGAAAAATCCAAGCTTGACCTTATTCCTTGCAAGTCAAGGTTATTTCCAAATTTTCCAATTACGCAAAGATGCCGGATATAACATCCTCGCCCCCTTTAAAACATTCGTCCTCGAATGTTAAATTAACCTTATAGGTTTTGCAAACATTTCGGGGAAGGTCTTCTTGCCAACTACATACTCGCACTTGATCGAAGTGCTTATAAGGGCCTTCACCTCCCAAGTCCTCTTATCATTTCTCGCTACTAGGGCTGATCGAAATCCTAATTAGTCTAGCGGTCCGTACAACCTTAAATCGGATATAGGGCGAACAGAATCTTTGTCAGAACCAGAAGATCAGAAGTATGTCAGACGGAGTCATATCCAGAATCAGAAGTACAAAAGTGCGACAGGCAGAATCATAATCTGACATTATATCAAACAAATTCATAGTTAGAGTCGGACGCACGGAAGCATATCGGACAGGGTTGTGATCAGAATCGGACGTACAGAGGTATATTAGATAGAAACGTGATCAGATTCAAAAGCGCAGAGGTATAGTAGACAGAGCTTCATCGAAAGCAGGGGCGCAGAGATATGGCATACAGAATCGCGATCAGAGTCAGACTACTTTTTCTAATGCTTCGGGGACTTACAGAAATTTCCTTGTCATGTTTCATTACTTATTCTAGTCTTGTTCCTCGAGTCATTTCATCAAAACATCCAATCGACTATAGTATCTAAATTTGTATCTTTGTGGGACTCCGCTTATCCTGTACAATACTTCTTAGGCCCCTTTCTTACTTCCTCGTACATAACGCTTCCTTATCGCTGTCGCGCTATTGCAAGATATGCTTACAATATTTTCGTTCGCAATATCCCTTTTCAGATTCTTGTTTGGATCTCTTCCTTATGCCCTGGATACATAACATTTCCTTACTCACTTTCCTTTCCAAGTGTCGTCGCATTAGATTTTTCCGACCTTAGTTTGTGGCATAGTTAAGGTTTGCTGATTTCAGAACTTTTATCGCTGGAACTCGCCTCTTAGTTAATGTGGTCTCCAGGGGAGAGTCATACGCATACATACACATTTATCATCTTGCATACAAACATTCTTAAACGCTTATTCAAACTTGCTCTGATTTCAGAACCGTATTACTCTTCCTTCTTTTTCCCCGATCTCGTCTGTCTTAACCTGTGTAACCTTTATAGGATTTCTAATCACTTCACATACTCAAATTCCACTTAAGTTACCCCAAATTCTCATTTAGTCTCCGTATCTACATTTGTGAAAATTCTTGACATACTTCCCAGGGGGGGTCACCCATCCCAGAATTGCTCTGACCCCAGCACGCTTAACTTCGAAACTTTCATGCGTTTTGATGCGTTATTGCTAGTATAACTGCGTCAATTGCCCCACACGACCTTTGTCGCGTAATTTAGAGCAGGTCGGGGCCTTAATAAATTTTTTCAAAAAAATTTTCGTAGCTGGTCCCACCCAGGACTAGACCACACAATTACCTTATCGCCCTTCTGAATTCTCAATATCTACTTCCGTCTGTATATATATGTATGTGGCTATCTCAAATGGTCTTATTAACTTAGGTTTTTACCTTACTTTTACTAACACCCAGAAAAAGGAAATCACGTGGTATAATAGAGTACAGATCAATCAATGCACACACTTCTCAAGAAAGGATTAATAACATACCTGGGTCCGCATTTGGTGCCGCTTCCGGGTCCTGCCGGGTAGTCAAAGCATATACGCGGTTCGAAGGACCGCTAGAACTGGGAGCTCCACTCCGACCTCTGCCGCGACTCGCTAATGCCGGCATACCTCGCCCCGTGGGGCGCATGGCTACTGAAGGAGAAGATGAGCCGGCAACTGACCGAGTAGGCTGGGCTAAACCTGAACCGCCCCTGTACGGGCACTCCCTCATAACGTGGCCCTGACGGCCGCACGAGAAACAGGCGCCGGTGGCGAGACGACACTCTCCCGGATGATGCCTGCCACACCGAGGACACTGAGGCATAGATAGCCTCGTCTGACTGAACCCCTTGCTTTGTTGCGAATCCAAGGCCCTAGAACTCCGGCTCTGCCTGGACGGACTCGCGCCATCAAAACGCCCCCGGCCGGCGGACTGTGCGCCTCGGCCTGACGGAGGAAGAAATCTACCGGACTGCTGCTGGGGCCATCCGCCTCGGGAATCTCCGGAATACCCCACAAACCTGGCCCTCTTGGGCCGTCTCTTATCATGGTCACCATCCGGCTGGCACCCTCTGTGCCGGTCCTCCATGCCCTGCGCATAAGCCTGCAGCCGGGCGATGTCCATATCGGTCTGCGACGCCATCGCCATACAACTATCTACCAGGTAATCATCTAACCCCATCACATACCGGTGCATTCTGTCCTCCATATCGGCTACGATCATCGGCGCATATCGGGCCAGAGAGTCAAACTCCAAATTATACTCTCGAATACTCCTGCCTCTCTGCTTTAGCTGTAAAAACCGGTCAACTCTCGCCCGTCGCAGCTCCGGTGGTAAAAAGTGGCGGAGGAAGGCAGCCGTAAATTCATCCCATGTGGCTGGGGGAGCACTCTCACCCCTGGACAGCCCCCAGGACTCATACCAATTAAGGGCGACATCTCGTAATCTGTGTGCAGCAAGCTCGACAGACTCGGTCTCTGAAGCCCTGACCAGTCTTAACGAGCGCTGCATCTGCCGGATGAAATCATGGGGGTCCTCATCGGGCCTGGACCCGTAAAACTCTGGAGGACCACATGTCAGGAAATCACGAACTCTCAGGCTATCACGCCTGTCATCGTCATCATCACTCTCCGCCGCGTCCGCGAACTCCGTCCCCGCCACTATCGTCGTCAACGGTATGCAAGCCTCCCTCAGCGTCCTGTCCTCAGTACCCGGCTGGGGAGCTGGGGGCTCCGGAGCTAATGGTGGAGCTGCTCCCGGCTCCTCCGGTAGTGGCGTAGTAGAACCCTCCGACTGGGGCACAATATTGGGCATAGCCTGGGTACGAGCCCTAGTAACTCTCTGGGCTCGGCTAGTCTCTCCTGTCTCTAACACTGCTTTGCCCTTCTGGGCAGCCGTCGCCTTCTTCGGAGGCATCGCTGAAAACATAACATTTCGTCAGAAAGGAAAACATCCTGATAACACAGCTCTAACGCACGATCTAAGATCCAAATAAAAGGGTAACATCCTAAATGCCTCGTAGCCTCCCGTTTATAGATGTGGTGCACAACACACCGATAAACAAGACTACTAGACACGGCCCGTAGACACTCCGAGGATAAACCGCTCGATACCACCGTCACGACCCAACCCGTGGGCGGGATCGGTGTCCCTAACCGGACACCCATACGTACCTACGACCGATCCGGCATACTAAACGGCTAATTCCGTTTAGACATACATAAATTCATACGTATATAAAATACATCGCACGAAAATATATATATATATATATATAAACTTAAACCTGTACATAAGCCGTTAGGGCTATCATAATAAGCAGAATTACTCAATTCGCAGACTCGCACTTACTTATCAAAACAGTGACAACCCACAACCCACGAACATGTCTACAGGCCTCTAATATACATAACAGAGTCAGAAGACGGGACAGGGTCCCGCCGTACCCACATAACCATATATATATACGGAGCGTATAAACAACAGGAAATATATATATACCAAAAATATCAGCTCCGGATCAAAAGGAGCACTCTCCAATAGCAGAACAGGTACCCTAAGCTGGTGGCGTATCTCGAGGTGCGTCTGTACCTGCGGGCATGTAACGCAGCCCCCGAAGAACGTGGGGTCGGTACGAAAATGTACCGAGTATGCAAAGCGGAAAAGTAACAAGTATAATCATAGTCAAGAATAGGAGTACAGACATGTAACAGACGGAGCTATAGTCAGAGTCCGAAGTACAAAAGGTAATACCTTGTCCGAGACCTCAGAAAACATAATGCCAAAGGATAAGTGATGCATATCAGATCATATAACGTCATATGAACATATATCGTGTCCCGGCCCTCTGATGAGGGACTCGGTAGGTGAGATCATGCATAGCAAAATCATATATCATATATACAGATAACGTGTCCCGGCCCTTTATTAAGGGACTCGGTAGTATGGAATCATGCATGTCAGAATCATATATCATGTATACATAACGTGTCCCGGCCCTCGCGGGTCTCGGTGAATAATAATCATGTGTCATCCTGGCCACCATCCCCGTATCATCATATCATAATCATATACAGATAACGTGTCCCGGCCCGCAAGTACGAGGGACTCGGTGAATAGTGCAGAGAAGTGCGCACGAGAACATGTCCTGGCCCGGGCTCAGTGAAAAGTCACACCATCACTTGCACGAACAGAGTAGTGCAGAAACATATGCATATAAGTCCAGACTCAATAGACAAACCCAACAATAAGTCATAATACGTACCTTTCGGATGTTGTGACGGATCATGTCAAAGCAAAATTTTCTCTTTTTTTTTTTGGGATTATTCGCACGTAGCAATTATATCACAGGGCCCACGGAATGGTCAGAATGATCGTTCTTTAACAACGGAACAATGCAAATGACAGGTCACTCCAAAGAAGTCGGACGACAATCATAGTATATATGTATGCCCTTTTTTGGGGATGGCACGATTACTTTCATCGAATCATGTTTCTAGGATCACAGCACATATCAAAATATTTTATAGACTCGTCATACTTATCATTTAACAACGGTACAATGATCAAAAGATTCTTTTAAGTGTTGTGTAGCAATCAGTCAAATAAGGCCATAGTAAGAGGTCTCGGGATCTGTGGGCCCACCTCGGGTTAATCGAGGTGGTGAACTCAAATTATGGATCATAGAGCTTCTGGAATCATTCGTGAGAGCTTTGGGACAATCCGAGTCCATTTGGGAAGGTTACATACATATAAGTCGCTTTGATGACAATTTGTAAAGAAACTAGTTCAATTGCGCTGAAAGAAATGGGGCCAATTTCAATCTCGGATTTCAAGAGACAGAGTCATATCTAAGGCTCGCGTCCGAGCCTAATACGTTTAGAACATGCCAAAGAATGAAAAGGAAGACTTTACATACCTTTCTTGCTCTTTACGCTCGTCCAAATTTCGATTCCCGTTCCGTCAAAAATCTACAGATGGTCATTGTTACCAATTAGCAATTTCAAGCCTTTAGAACTTGAATCTTAACTTATACTTTTCTACAAAAATTTGGGCAGCATCTCCTCTACACATATAGCATCCCCGAGAGTTTAACTCGGCCAGAACAATCAACAACAACCCAACAACAACACCAACAACAATAACGATCACCACAATCACAATATAACACAATCGTCTACTTTCCGACATAATGCAATAATTCTCATTTCGGCTTCACACTTTCAAATCAATACCAACATGCTTTTATTCACTACTAGCCAAGGTCATTACGATATAATTCGGGAGCATTTCATAGCTTTTCTACAATATATTCTCAAGATATACGAAATATACAAACTTTCCACCAAAGCCATAATTCATCCAACACTTCTAATTTTCAACATAAATGTTCGCAACATATTTTTATCTTCCAATTTCACTTACAACAATCACCATATACATCTTACAACCTCATTTTTCTCAATTACATAATCTATAATAAAATCATATACTCTCCGACAACAACTTTCTTATGCCAACTAAAACCATTTACCTTCCACTTCCATCATAAGACTCCAACATCACAATTAACACACTAAATAATTTAATTCATATTCCCCCTCCAACTTGTTGCACACGGCCCATACACACACACATATTCACAACACACAAAATTTCCATACTTTTTATTTACTTCATAAGGCCTTAACAACATAATCAACATACTAAACAAGTTCAACCATTTCCTTCACCCTACAATATCCCACGGCTACAACATAAACACACACACACACGGCTAACACACACACAATCACAATTCCATGATTTCCATACAATCCCACTTATTCTACCATCCATAAATCTTCCATAACATGAAAGAAAACATGAAATTCTTACCTTTTCCAATAGGTTCTCCTTGCCAATACAAGCACTTCCTTGCCTTGAAAATTATACCACCTTGAAGAGGATCTTGAGCTTACTATGAATACGAGAGAATTACAATTTTTGGACCAAGATTGAAGGCTAGAAAATTTTTTTCTTTCTTTCCTTTTTTTTTCCTCTTCACCTCACGGCCGAATGGCCTCTTCTTTTTTTTTTTTTTTTGGTTTTGATTTGCCTTGCTTTCTTGAAATCTCTAGAATGAACAATTTGGTCCCTTTATAATTAATTTAGGCACATGAAAATTTTATTAAACCCATGGGTTGGGCCTAGCCACTTGGCCGGCCACCCCTCAACTTTGGGCTTCAATTTCCTTCTTCTTTTTTTTGGCCCAATAATTTGGCTACTTTATGTAATTCATGAAACAAATTTCTAAAATTCTCATTTTGCCCTTGGCCTTGCTTGATATCTCCACATTCATGCTTCCATAACCGACATACATATACTAAGAAAAATCCAAGCTTGACCTTATTCCTTGCAAGTCAAGGTTATTTCCAAATTTCCAATTACGCAAAGATGCCGGATATAACACCAATCCTTATGGAGCCTTCTTGGCACTTGTTTATCACTTCATTAACACTCTAAGGGGCATCATAACTCTCCCCCAACACATCATTAGGTTGTCATTAACTTACTACTCATAAATCCTTTCCGATACTTATCGCATACATGGCCTTCTCTTGGCAACTTTCTCGTCTAACATCGAATGTCTTTCAAATCTTATTTAGAATCATCAAATGCTATTTCTTACTTATTGAAACATCGTATACCTCATATTCCTCATTAGCCTACTCACTGTGCATTAACAAAAAAAATTTCCGAGGTGTAACAGTATTGTACAAGTGTTAAGAAAGTTTCATAAGGATTAGAGATCAAACGAGTCAACGAGTGCAATTCCGAGAAAAGTGAGTTATACGGCCACTTATACGGTCCGTATAAGGGATCGTATAACCTATCCAGAGAAGTGTCCTCCACTGGAAGTATTATACGGTCACTTATACGGACCGTATAAGTTATACGAACCGTATAAGTGTCCATATAAATCCTGTCGGGCAGCTTTTAAAATTTTATATAAGGAGGACCCAAGTTCATTTTTCTCATTTCTCATCTTATCCATCACTTTCAAAACCTCTAGAATGTTCCATACCCCTTATTAACACATATCCAAGATAAATCAAGGATTAAACACCAAGAATTAGTATAATCAAGTGTGTGGATGCTCATTAGGGTTGATACAAGTCAAGAATTTCTTTGGTATTGAAGTTGGGGTTTTCCTCTCAAGTGGAGTATCTTCATCCAAAGATCATTCCTATATAATAAAAGGCGAGTTTTATGTTTATTTCATGTTATTAAGAATATTGAGTGGTTGAAAGACTTGGATTATGGAAGAAAGTGGAGTGTGAGGTTTAAATATGGAAATAGTGGTATTCTTGAATAGTAACTTGACTTGAATCATAGTTCTTGATATATCACGAATGTAATCTTGTTGTGAATGATGCAAGTGGCATTAAAGAAGTACTATATGAGAATGAATATAGTGTCATGTTATAGTTATGGCTATGGATGGTATTGGAAGGGCATTTTAAGAATTGAATAATGTTTAACTTGAAGAATGTTGATTGATTATGATGTCTTGGGTGTTGTTAATGATGTTTGGGAGTTATTTATTATATGGAGAAAGTTGTAGAAACAAAGGAAATGCTGCCTAATTTTCGTTAGCTCTTAGTTGTTCTAGTTTAGACTTAAGTATGTCTTCAATTACCTAATCTTATAGTCTCACCTTATAATGCTAGTTCCTTCAAGGTGAGACATGACGATCATGATGTTCCATAATATAATTGGAGGTTACCGACCTTAAGTCACTCCGATAGAGTTACAGCTTTTACTTAAGCTCTTATGCATGCTTCATGATAAGTATATAACGATGATTACACCGTGTCTATAAGGCACGGCCAGTGCTGCTAAAGCGGGCGGCTTATTACACTGTGTCTATAAGGCACGGGCAGCACCGCTAAGGCGGGCGGCTTATGGATGATGACAGCACCACTAGTGGGCGGCGTGAGATGACTATCCCGGACGCGGGCTAGTGATGATATATGACTCGGACAGCTTACTTATATGTATGTGTATGGTATGTTTTAAAAAAGGTAAAAGTAAGCATGCATGATTCCGCCTCAAGAGGCAAGCAGTTACAGATATCATTTCTTCCTATGCTTTCTACACTTCCTTATTATGTTATCATATATGCCTTACATACTTAGTACATTGTTCGTACTGACGTCTTTTTCTTTTTATGGACGCTATGTTCATGCCCATAGGTAGATCGGGAGACGGTACGGATCCGTAGGCGCCCTATCAGCAGCTATACAGGAGCACTCCATTACTCCAGAGTTGCTACTTATTGGTATATTCTTTTGTGTACATATTGGAGGGGCGGCATGGCGGGGTCCTGTCCCGTCCTTATGTTCAGTACTCCAGTTAGAGGCTCGTAGATACATATGTGTGGGTAGTAGATGTTATGTGGTCTTATTGGTGCATATTCTGTATATCATTTTTGTAGCCTTGTGGGCCTATGCATATTTATATGTATAATTTGGGAGGTGTTGGTGATCATTTCATAGTAAGTTTACTTTGAGAATTATGTTTGTTTGAGATGAGTATGGTAGTTAAAAGGATATGCGGTGCTCGGTAGTCAGCTCAGGTACCCGTCGTGGCCCCTAGTCGGGTCGTGACAAAAGTGGTATTAGAGCAGTTCGTCCTAGGGTGTGTCTACGAGCCGTGTCCAGAAGAGTCTTGTTTATGGGTGTGAAGCGCGCCACACTTATAAACAAGAGGCTGCGGGGCATTTAGGAATGATGACTGTCTTCCTTCTTCATAGATCGTGCGATAGAGCTGTAATATAAGAATTCCCTTTTCCCTAACCGTGTGTTATGTTTTCAGTAAAGTTGATGAAAGGAAAAGCTACAGCAGCCCAGAAAGGAAAGATAGTGGTCAAAGAGAGGATTGAACGGGAGCCGCCTATAGATGTGAAGAAGGGCGAGCCCTAGAGTAAGGCCCTATTTCGGTTCTCCTATACTTCGCCCACTCTAAAGGCGCAAAGGGGATTCTCAACCTTAGCTCCACCACCCTCAGTTCCTCTACCAGATGCCTCAGGCCAGGAGATGAGACAGACCATTCTTTTGTTGACTCAGTTAGTGGCCGCTCAAGAGCGACAGGATGCAGGCCATGGTGACAGGAGTTGGAGGAAAAGGGTCAGGTCCTCAGGGTTTGATCATGAGTTCATAAGCGCTCTGAGGCAGCAATTCTCTAGACACTCAGCTCGTTCAACAGCTAGTGCGCCTCCACAGTTTCCTGGACCCAGGGTTGATAGAACTGCTTGCTTGGGGCCAGTTCAGAGTTTTAGAGCTTCTAGATTCCAGAACAAGGGTTTCTCAGGCCGGACGAGATTATCGGTACCACGATGTACTCGGTGTGGCAAGTTACATTCTGTACCGTGCCGCTTGGGTTTGAATGTTTGTTATGCCTGCGCTCACCCAGGCCATTTCAAGCGCGACTGTCCATCGCTACGTGGTAGAGATAAGGTTCGGCCTATGGGATTAGCAGTTGGCTCTTCATTATCAGTACGCCCTCCGAGGCAAAGCTTGCAGACACCAGCAGGCCGTGGCAGAGGTAGAGGAGGAGCATCCAGTTTGAGTGGTCCTCAGCACTGCCTTTATGCACCAGCGGGACCACAGGATCTTGAGTCTTCCCCTGAATCTATCACAGGTATATTATCGGTACCCTCTTATGACTTATATGCATTGATTGATTCGGGGTTACTTCGTTATATATATATATTACTCCTGATGTTGCCGATCGTATTGGGGTGAAACTTGAGCCGATCAAACATTTTGAGGTGTCTATACCCGTTGGTTACCCAGTGATAGCTAGAAGTATGATTTATGAGTAAGTAAACCTCCGTGAAGGGAGTTGATTGACACAATGCTTAGGGAAAAAAAAAAGAGTGGAATTCTAGGAAGGGTGTTCAGGTACAACTTATGAGACAAGCCTTATTATTTTACATTCCTCTATAGTAATCAGCCCTGTGCGATAAAGTTGTATATCATATGTGTTATATGGCCTCCTAAGGCATGAGATATGTTTTTCGAGCTGTGTGCAGGTTTGGGATTTTATGTTTACAAAGGAAACTCTGCCAAAATCCTTCCAGGAACCTAAGGAGAATTTGTAGAGACTTTAGGTAGGATTATGGCAAGAAGAAAGAAAGGGCCCAGCAGCGAGCGATTAGAGACGAAGTTAGTAGTCAAATGCGGGATAAGTGTAACAAGTATGTATTAAGCTGAAAAAGAACGATGATCAGGTCAGGATAGAGTAAGAAACAGGAGAAGGGAAAACGATGTGCTTGGGGTAGGAAGAAGTTGCAAGTTAGAAGAATTTGGCTAGCCCTCTTATGCTTTGGAAGGTTGAGTTATGAAATGAACTTGATATGTACGTATATGCCGATGCTTGTAACACTGATTCAGATTACTAAGTTAGACTTCACCCGATGATTTTCATGTTACTATGAGCTAGCCTTATTGAACTCGGTGACACCTCGAGGAAAGAGATCAAAAGGGATGTATTCACAAAAGCTCCTCGCCTGGCAATTGGTTGATAGTATGACTGCAATTGTATTCTGTGTTGTAGTTGAGGTTATTTATCCAGGAATTTACTCGAACGGTTACATGACAGGAGTTTGTTATTACTGGTATGAAGGGAAGTGAAACCAAGATAAGGTTGATCAACGAAACAAAAGAACGATAAATGACGAATGCCCGGTATGTGTGATGTGTGTAGTAGAAAAAAAAAAGAGAAGAAAGAGAAAGAAGAGAAGAAAGAGAGACATGTTGGAAACAGAGAAGGAAGGACAAAAGTGAGGCAAATAGACGAAAGGTCTACTGGAGCAGGAACCCGATAAACAGAGGGTGGAAGAGAATCAAACCTTGTGGATGTCCTAACATTAAGTAGGAATGTTAATAGGTGTCATGGAGTGATTGAAATTTTGAATCTTACTGTGAGAACGGTGTGGCTGATTGAATGATGACAAAGAATGTGGAACCATTTGTGGAGTAAGATATTTCACGCATGAAGGGTGACTTTACACAACCTCTCTCCAAAGAATTCTAAAAGGACCAAGTGTTACCTGTTATGAATATGTTGAGATGGCAGGGGACAATACTCTTATAGTAGTGTGAACGGATCAGAGAAGCGTATGGAAGGATTGACGTTGAACCTTAAATTGCAATTTTATCAAAAAAATAAATTAAAAAAAATTCAATGGTATTCGGAAATATGCTTAGAATGATTGTCCTATGAACGGAATCACTTCAGAAAAAAGGATGAGAAGTGAGACGAAAGAAGAAACAAGGTTTGATTGTGAACGATCAATGGACTGACTTCATATGTATGTCAAGACGGAAACAAATGAAATTGCATCCCCGGTGAGTTACACGGTAAAGGTCCCAGGGAGTGATTATTGAGGAAAGGTGAGCCAAGAGAGGGCGAGTTTGTGAACGATACGGTATAGGGTGTATAGAGCAGTTATGAGCTACATCGATGGAAATGACTAATAGGCAAGATGATCTATGGGTCTTGATAGAATTGAGGAAAGAAGCATAGGGCTAAAGGCAATTCCCTTATGGTTTGATACTCATGGCAACAAAATGGTAACCAAAAAGAGACCATCAAAGAAGTAGTCTTCGATTTTCCTAGGCAACGTGGCCGCCGGAGGCGTAAGAATGAGATAATATAAGATATGGACCGTAGAATGGAAGACGGGCGGAGAACTCAACATGGCAGTTGTACAACAACAAGGTGGATTACAAGGTAGAGTTAAAGGATGAGCATATAACGGAAGAGCAGTATTAATTCCAAGAAGATACATCACATGAGTATTGCGGCTTCAGCTCAAGCGTAAGGTAGACAAGAATAAGATGGTATTTCCATACAATAAGGGCTCATGCGAATAATTTTATAGTGAGGAGATACAGGCGATGAGAGTAAGATTTGGATTAAAGGGAGAAGTGAATGATGGACTGAGGCGGGAAGTCAAGTGAAATAGCCACCGCAAGCAAGCCACATGGATGCGAAGTTCCAATGTCGCCCAACAATTTAGGAAGCATTGTACAGGGAAAGCCTTAAAGGCAGAATACTTGACTCAGAATTTGGTAATGCCTTTGCCAACGGAAAGATGCGGAGTTAACAATATTGAAATGGAAATGAACTATTTGGAAGCATTGAATACTTGACGGTAGCGACCTACAATGGAAAGGAAAAAATTTGTATGATCGTTTAGAAGAGGAAGTGTATGGGTGATATGAGAATTTCAAGCTTAGAGTACTCAAACGCGAAGAAATACGGACCGTATAAGTGTCCGTATAGATCCCGTCGGGCAGCTTTTAAAATTTCATATAAGGAGGACCCAAGTTCATTTTTCTCATTTCTCATCTTCTCCATCACTCTCAAAACCTCTAGAATGTTCCATACCCCTTATTAACACATATCCAAGATAAATCAAGGATTAAACACCAAGAATTAGTAGAATCAAATGTGTGGATGCTCACTGGGAGTTGATACGAGTCAAGAATTTCTTTGGTATTGAAGTCGGGTTTTCCTCTCAAGTGGAGTATCTTCATCCAAAGATCATTCCTATATAATAAAAGGCGAGTTTTATGTTTATTTCATGTTATTAAGAATATTGAGTGGTTGAAAGACTTGGATTATGGAAGAAAGTGGAGTGTGAAGTTCAAATATGGAAATAGTGGTATTCTTGAATAGTAACTTGACTTGAATCATAGTTCTTGATATATCATGAATGTAATCTTGTTATGAATGATGCAAGTGGCGTTAAAGAAGTACTATATGAGAATGAATATAGTGTTATGTTATAGTTATGGTTATGGATGGTATTGGAAGGGCATTTTAAGAATTGAATAATGTTTAACTTGAAGAATGTTGATTGATTACGATGTCTTGGGTGTTGTTAATGATGTTTGGGAGTTGTTTATTATATGGAGAAAGTTGTAGAAACAAAGGAAATGCTGCCCAATTTTCGTTAGCTCTTAGTCATTCTAGTTTAGACTTAAGTATGTATTCAATTACCTAATCTTAGTACGAATCCGTTTGAAGGTAGAATCTTAAGCTTGGAAGGAGGGCGTTAATTGTAAAGAGATGTAAAGGTATGTAAGGCTAGTCCCTTTTTTTCTAAGGAATGATTTCCTCTATCTTTTCATGACTTTCTTACATTGCGAAAGTTACAAGCCTATGATCATTAAGAGCTTCTCATGAGATAAGGATAAGAGATGTGTTATGATAATGATGATTCTATGCCCAGAGATTTTAAAGCTTATGATATGATGCTATTATGATGTTAATGATCTTTACATGATTCCTTGATGCTATTCATTGTTGATAGTCTCACCTTATAATGCTAGTTCCTTCAAGGTGAGACATGATGATCATGATGTTCCATAATGTAATCGGAGGTTACCGACCTTACGTCACTCTGATAGAGTTACAGCTTTTACTTGAGCTCTAATGCATGCTTCATGATAAGTATATAATAATGATTACACCGTACCTATAAGGCACGGGCAGCAGCTCTAAGGCGGGCGGCTTATTACACCGTGTCTATAAGGCACGGGCAGCAGCGCTAAGGCGGGCGACTTATGGATGATGACAGCACCACTAGTGGGCGGCGTGAGATGACTATCCCGGACGCGGGCTAGTGATGATATATGACTCGGACAGCTTACCTATACGTATGTGTATGGTATGTTTTAAAAAAGGTAAAAGTGAGCATGCATGATTCCGCCTCAAGAGGCAAGCAGTTACATATATCATTTCATCCTATGCTTTCTACACTTCCTTATTATGTTATCATATATGCCTTACATACTCAGTACATTGTTCGTACTGACGTCCTTTTCTTTTTATGAACGCTGCGTTCATGCCCGTAAAACCCAGATCGGGAGGCAGACGGTACGAATCCGTAGGCGCCTATCGGCGGCTATCTGAGAAGCACTCCATTACTCCAGAGTTGCTGCTTATTGGTATATTCTTTTGTGTACATATTGGAGAGAAGGGGGGGCTTGGTGGGGTCCAGTCCCATCCTTATGTTCAGTACTCCAGTTAGAGGCTCGTAGATACAAATGTGTGGGTAGTAGATGTTATGTGGTCTTATCGGTGTATATTCTATATATCATTTTTGTAGCGTTGTGGGCCTATGCATATTTATATGTATAATTTGGAAGGTGTTAGTGATCATTTCATGGTAAGTTTACTTTGAGAATTATGTTTGTTTGAGATGAGTATGGTAGCTAAAAAGATATGCGGTGCTTGGTAGTCAGCTCCGGGTACCTGTCGTAACCCCTAGTCAGGTTGTGACAGCTTCACTCCTCCGGGGTTAGTGGGGTTCTCATCCTCGTCATCAACATTCATCACACCGCGGTTGGCTTGCACCTCCTGACTAACCTCGAAGTAGCGCGCAACAGGTCCTTCACCCAATTGAACATTCCCTGCACGAAGCCGCGCGTTATAGGGGCGGCTGTAAAATAAAGGCAAGTTTATACGGCGACGCCCATGAAAAAAATGGATTTTTTTTAAAAAATGGACTCAGACTTACAAGTGTTGTTCTAGGCCTCTGAGAAGGGTTCGGGGGAAGCACGGTGGAGAAGATCTGTTCCAATCATAACAAATCGGTCACACCAGCCCCGCTCGAAGTCATCCTCGGCACTAGATATCAACCCGTGGGAGCCTATCTGTATTGGGCTAAATTTCGTATAACACAGCTGGACCAATGCTGTTAAGACACGTGGAAAAAAGGATAAGTCGAGGATGAGTCGGCTTTTCAGTTTCACGGAAGGTAGCCTTTATCAGTTGTGGAGGTACCGCTAGGTCCGGAAGACCGTTGGAATAGCTCCCGAAGAGAGCTCAACGGGTTGCCGTTACAATTAGGCTTAGCGTTACCCGCATGGTGTTATTAGGCTTAATGGTCCTTTTTATAGCTTGTTATTACTACGTAGTTAATGCTCATTATGGGCAGGGGCGCAATACTTGGAATATGTACCCCTAGCTCTTAGTATAAATAGGGATTCTCATTCCCATTATAAGGACACGAAATTCAAGTGGAATGCATAACATACATCAGACAATTGCTCCATTTTAAGTTCTTTTTTAATTCATTACGATTCCGAATCACGAGCTTGGCTGGAGGAATAAGCACTGGGTTCAAACAAGGCTCATGCTATTCTTACTTTACTTTGCTTATATTTCGTTTATATCAATTATACTTGCTTATTACATTGTTTTACTGATCACTTTGATTCACGTGTCCTTGACTACACACAAATTCAACTGAACCGTTTTTCGGGTAAACAATTAATCAAAATAAACATTTTAAATTAAAATTGAGTAGATTTCTACTAATTAATATCCAGCTTCACCAAACAAAGATCAATTATAAGTTGGACAAAACGCATCAATTTCAAAAGAATGGGGATGGTCCACGCTGATTTGAAGTTTTTGCAAACGAAACCAATAGAACATAGTAATAACAAGTCCCACATGTGAAGTTGTGAACTGAAATTAATTACTTTAGGGAAGAGCTTCAGTGTGAAATGCAATGGTAACTGCAGGTGTGGGACTAAAAACTGAGCATTTCACACTGAAGTTACTATTGGCCACCTACACTAAAAACTGAATGAATTCAAAGAAATGTTTTAAAAAACAAAAAGAAGAATGCTGACAGAGAGATAAGAGATGGAAAAGAGATGAGGAGAATGTGATGGAGAAGATGACTTGCAAGGGTGGAGGAGGAAGACGTACAGACGTGTCTTCTTTTTTTTTTAGTTAATGTTTTTAAATTATTTAGATTAAAGATATTTAGGTGTATAAGTTGGAAAAAAAATCATTTTCGACTCGTTTCACGCGCTTAAGGAGACTGACGAACACTTCTTTTGCCATGTCAGCAAAAAGTGTTCAATAAGTACACTTTTTGAACACTGTTGGTGTTCAATCGGAACAAATCTAATCTTAGATAGTTATAAGGAATCTCAAAACAAGTTTAGGGGACGCTTATGACTTTGGCCTTTTTAATTTAAGTAAAGAAAAAGTATTTTGTTCCCACTGATTTCAGCAAAATCCTTTCACACTGACTAGACTCCTTTGCCGGTCGTTAATCAAAAAACGGAGGAAAAAAAAAAAAAAAAAAAAGAGGCAAGAAAAAAGCACACCTTTATGGTCGTCATCAGCAATTTTCCGCAGATCTTTTCTTACTTTATGGCTCAGTTACACACATAGGAGTCAGTTAGGGTAGGTATATTGTTAGAGCACTTCTATGTGTAGATAGATAGTATAATGTAATTCAAAATTATTGTATTTCACATGCGGCCTGTTTGACCAAGCCTAATTCGCTTAATTTAAGAAAAGTGTTTTTTGTTTAAAAATAATAATTTAAAGTTATAATAATTTGTGTTAGACTAACACTTTTTTTTTTTTTTTTTGACAAGCTCGACCCAAAAATCAATTCTATTGGTGTTGTACGAGGTTTCAAACCTGAAACCTCCATTGTGGAAGGTCCATGCTCAATCAACTAAGTCACCCTTGTGGGTAGCCAACACATTTGAAAACCACTTTTTTTAGTACTTAAAAATAATTTATGTTTGAGTAACCTTTCCAAAACAATTTAACTTTTAAATAATTACGAAAAAGACATGTACATTTTTTCTTTATTATTAGTATTATCTTTGAAATAAAAAGCAGTTTTAGTTATTTTTAGTGTAGAGTTAAAACTATGTTTACTTAACAAAAAATAGTTCTTAGTATTTTTCGAGATGATGCAGCAATTGTAAAATAAAGAGTTGGGACGATAACGGAAAAAAGTCACGGTAGAAAAGTGAAAGGAACAACTTAGTAGCCGTTTGGCCATAAAACTTATTCACTTTTTTCCGGAAATTATTTCACTTTTTTTACTTTTGGGCGTATACAAAACAAGAAAAACTTTTTTTTCAAAATTTTTTCACTTTTTTCACTTTTTTACGATTACATTTCACCAAAAACTACAATTTAATCAGTACTAAACACAACTCCAACTCCAACTTCAAAAATTCCAAAAAAAAAGTGAATTTATTTTTGGTATTTATGGCCAAACGGCACCTATTAACAACGCATTTCTCCTTTGAAATTGATAAGTGTAGTTTCGTAAATAAATTAGTAATAAGGGTAAAAATAATTTTCGGCTTTATTTTGACAGTAGAAAAATTATTTATGCTATTACTCAAAATCATTCTTTCATTTTAACTAAATATTTTAATTTTTCAAACTCTTTTTAAGAAAAATATTTGTAATTTTCTAAAAATTTGTCCAAACAAATTAATAAACTTATAAGCAATTGGTAACCATGTATCGCTACTTATATTTTCTTGATACAACTCAATATTTTTTAAGTAATACATACATTTATGATAAGTTGGTATTCAGAATTAATGAGTCGTGACTCTGTCATATGTGACTTGAAAGTTTTGAACCACCCCTTATTTATAGTCATCCATTTATTTGATCACATACACTATTTGTGTGTTTCACGTTGTGCTTCTATTAGCGGTGAATTTCAACTCCGATCTGATGTTACATGTTCGTCGGCGTCATTGTCATGAGTAGTCCATAATGCCAACAGATTTTCCCTAACTTCGCACTCGCGGGGTAGATCTCATTAATACGTATTCCTTCCGTTTCAATTTAAGTATCTTATATATATATATATATATATATATTTTTTTTTATATTTGATAACTTTCTAATTCTAATATTAGACTTGTCTTGATTTTTTTTAATTAAGACCAAAAGATTCAAAAGACATTTTTGTTAAATTACATACATTTTTAGCATAATACTCTAAAATTCAAAGTCTTTTTTATTTTGTTAAACTCCGTGTATAATCAAATTAAAGGTGATATATTCTACTACCTCCAAAACCATATCTACGACTTTCGCACCTAGGGCCCTAGCCTTAAATTCATGCTTGATTATAGCATTAATTCTCTCTGAATAATATATGCTTCCTGCCCTACATAAAATGCAAACCCGCCGAAATCCTCAAATACTGACATGACCTATCTTTAGTCGGCATTTGAACACTAGCTACATGATTAAAGTTGAGAAAATATATTCTTAACTCTTGAAGTTCAATATTAATCAAAGTTAGACATGGATATTTTTAAAGACTAGATGGTCTATGTCTGCGTACGATTGATTACCAACGGATTATAGTGTATACATGTATAGGTAGTTGTGTTTAGATAGTGGCAATATATATATATATATATATATATATATATATATATATATATATAATACGATTAATATAACATGTAGTTTTGTCTTCCGTATCTAAAACTTTATTATATTCGTGTTTCAATAAAATTTATCAATACTTTTTAAAAAGAGAAGGCTTGTTTAAAAGAAAACTATTTTCCTCTCTTTGAGATAAAATAATAGCAATATTTAACGTCGGTTGATACTTTCAATTTTAATTCCGATTAATTTAAAAGGTGTAAAATACTTGTTATTTTTTATCAAATTTTGATTTGGATAATTCTAATTCAAATTATTAAATTAATTTTACATGTTTAAAACGAAACAAAGTAAAAATTGATTTTCTATTTAAACGAAGAAATGCTATTTTTTTTAATTTTTGATAAATATTCGGTTTCATTTTTCTTTACGTATGTTGTCTTTTGCATGATTTTTAGGAAATGAATTAGAATTATAATTTGACTAATTTTTTATTCATTATTTGATATTCATTTGATATTAATCTTTTTTTACATTTATTAGAGTAAGAAAAAAAAAAAAAAAAAATTTT
>NW_026714816.1:0-21659 GCF_029784015.1 Lycium ferocissimum | reverse complement strand
AACTTAAAATTTCCGAAACAAATTTCCAAAATTCCAATTTGCCCTTAGGCCTTCTCCGGTATTTTTCGCATTCAAGTCTCCATAATCGCTACACACTTGCTAAGAAAAAAATTCAAATATGACCTCCTTTCTCATAAATCACAATTATTTCCAATTTTTCCAATTATGCGAAAAAGGGATATAACATCCTCCCCCTTTAAAAACATTCGTCCTCGAATGTTAATTCAACCTTGTAGCAGATGAGTGGTGGAGGTCTACGTGCACATTTACATACTTGCACTTGATCGGAGAATTTATAACGGCTTCCATTTTTTTCCAACTTCGTCCATCTTTCTTCGATATCGCCGTATTAGAGTTGTTCGTACCCTTAAATCGGATATACAACGGCGAATCTTTAACCAGTGAATCCGTAAAGTCAAACGGCGTCGTACGAAGTCATATCCGAGTCGAAGTGCTGTATGCAGACAGAAAGCATGATCCAACATCGTCTTAAACGGTCTCAAAATCGAGCGTACATACAGAGGTATATCGACGGATTTATAATCGAGCGACATATAGAGATTTAGCGACAAATTTCAAAATCGTAATCGTACGTATAGACACATATATTAGACCGATTCACGGTCGGTCGACGTACGTACATATGCGAGATAGATTTGTAACGTGCGTACATACGTAAATATATCGTACATTCGTATCGGAGTCGGATGTACGTAAATTTATCGACAAACTTGAGATCGAATCGACGTACCGAAGTATACCGGACGAACTATGATCGAATCGAACGCACAGTAGGCATATTAAACCGAGTTTCACCGAACAAAGTGGACATAGAAATATGACGTACGTAATCGCGATCGAGATGCGTAATATGATTAACCGTAACACAATACGGATTAAATACACATGTTTTCCGTAAAGAGATTAATTACATACCCTCGGGTCCGCATCCGGGTCCCGCCGACCAACGCATATATGCGGTTCGAAGGACCGCGCGCCGGGGCGCTCCGCCGCGACCCCCTGCCGCGACCTGCCGGCACTGGCATACCCCGCCCCGTGGGGCGCGGGGCCACTGAGGGAGAAGACGAGCCAGCAACTGATCCAGTGGGCTGGGCTGGGCCACCTGAACCGCCCTTGAACGGGCACTCTCTCACAATGTGATCCGGGCTACCACAGAAATAGCAGGCGCCCGTAGCGCGGTAGCACTCTGTCACGACCCAACTCCGTAGGCCGCGACACGTGCCCTAGTTGGGCACTCGTACGTACCTTAACCTAAGTTAGCAAAATATTAAAAGTAAATAATAATAATTTAACAACCCAAGTGGGCATGACGCACCTAAGGCCGATAAGTCACAAAATACGTATAAACCTAAACGTACGCAAATCTCACGGAACATATACGTAACCCACACCACATGTCTGGCTGCACTTACGTAACCAACAACATAATCATATGACGGACGTGGCCCCGTCGTACCTGTATTAAATATGTACAAATGTAGCGTAAAAATTTTATAATCAAACACCGGCTCGATAAAGGAGCACTTCAACAAATCGAGCGTTAACCTAAGCAACGGATCCACAAACTGGGGTCGTACGCACATGCGCGGACGAAACGCAGCCCCAGAAGAGTGGGGTCGGTACGGAAAATGTACCGAATATGTAAAGCGTAGAACGTAATAAATAAAATCAAAATCGAATGTAACGCGCGGAGAAGCATAAGATACATAGAATCAAAATGCATACCGTAAAATCATAAGTAATGCATGCGTAAAACATATGTAAAGCCGGCCCCGCGCGGGACTCGGTGAACGTAATCGTAGGCGCTCCTTCGTCCCGCGCAACACAAGATACTTCGTAGGAAATATCTCCGAACAAATCATAACATACCAAGTGGCCACATCACAACATAATCGGATATCGAATATATGTACATGGCACAAAGATACACCACAACCCATGCACGTATATACCGCCTCACACGAGGCGCGGCGAACAATGCAGAGACATACGCTTGAGAACATATCCCGGCCCGGCTCGCCTGGGAAACATTGGGGCATCCACGAGTGGAGTAGTGAGAAACTAATGCAATAAAAATAACATACACATATATCCAGAGACTCGATGAGACAGATCAAATGACAAATCAAATCAATGAAATCGACGAGTCATAGTACGTACCTTCTGACATCACGGAGGGTTATGTCGGAATGTAACGTACGGATTCATAATACATATCGGAACACATCATAGGACGCAATGGAATATTACAAATAATTGACATTTAGGAGTTAGAAGAGCGAGTAAAACATTTCTTTTAAATATTGTTCAAAACCATTTAATAGCATACTAGAAGTGAGTTCGGAAATAGCGGGCCCACCTCGGGTCAAATGAGGTGGCGTACTTAAATTACATATGGTAAACTTCATAATATCATTAGAAAGTGTTTTAGAGTGATCGGATTAGGTTATACAAATTTTAGATGTCAAAAAGCAATTTAGTCACTTATGGCCTAACTGAGGTCAATTCCATTTGAATGAAAAAGGCTTAACTTTGGAAGTGGATTCCGAAGAGTAGAGCGACTCCAAGAGTCGAAACCGAAGCTAACATATCTATGACGTGCCATGAAAAGAGAACGAAAAGCTTTACATACCTTTCTTGTCCTTTACGCTTGCCAAAACTCCAATCCCGTTTCGTCAGAAATCTGCAAATGGTCATCTTTACCAATCACTATTCATGCAAGTTGACATTTCGATATTTGGTTTCTATTTGGCTACCGAAATTTCGGCAAAGACTTCCCCTACAAATACGACACCGAGATTCAACTCGGCTCAAAATAGTCAATCAACAACCCAACAACAACCCAAGAACATCAACAATCACTACAAACCACAACATGACATAACTAGTTTACTTTCCAACTTCACAGTCAAATCAATATCAATATTTTCCATACTCATTACTCATCACAACCCTTCCAATATCATTTAGAGGCATTACATATGGTTTCACATATTATTCACAAAATACACAAATTCTCCACCGAAACCATAGTTCGTCCAAAACTTCCATTCTTCGACAAGCATCTTCATAACATATTTCCATCTTCCAAATTCATCAAAAATCACCATAACTCACACCTTAACAACTTAATTATCATAAGAACATAAAATCATAAAAATACAACATAAGTTCCTACATCCCATTCTCATACCAACTTGACCCATAAACGCTTCATTTACATTATAATGATCACAACGACGCAACCAACATATTAAACAACATAGACTCCTCACATTCATCCCCCTATGGCTCACGGCCAAGTACCCATATTCCAAGTTCAACCAATTTTTTTTATTCTATTTTCACTTCCAATACAAATTCCACACTAACCACAACTAATATACAACACAAAATTCAACATCATCACACAACATAGGTTCGGCCACAACATGCACACACATCTACCATGCAAACTTCCATATTTCTATATTTCCTACTCATTCACACATACTACAACACAAACAAACCTTCAAAACATAATTAGAAGGGATGAATTCTTACCTTCTTCTTCAAGTTTCTTCACTTCATCAATTCATCCATACGACCAAACCAACGGGTTATCTCCCGAAATAATTGCACCACGTTGTAAAGGACCTTGAATTGGTATGAAATATAGCAAGAAAATAATTTTTAGAATCAAGGTTTGAGGGGCTCCCTTAGTCAAGGCTATGGCCGAATGCCATGGTCGTTTTTGCTCCTTCTTTCTTTCTTTTTCTTTCTCAATCTTTCTTGAATTTTCTTGAAGTCTCAAGCCCTTATATATTAATAATGCACATGACCATGCACATGACTAATTTTCTTGGGCTTGGATCATTTTATTTAATAATTTAACCGGCCACCCTTCCAATTGGGCTTCTTGTTCTTCTTTTTTTTTTCCATTTCCAAGCCCAATTACTTAGTCCATATTTTTGGTAATTCATGAAACCATTTTCCGACATTCCAATTTTGCCCTTAAACTTTTCCAATATTCCCACGTTAATAATCTCTAAAACATCACATGCACACCAAGTAGAATCCAATTAGAACCTTGATTCCTACCATTCCAAATCATTTCCAATTTTTTCCGAATACGCATAAAATGCGAGGTATAACACTCTCACACATAAAAAAATTTGAAGATATGTCACCGGGCATAACTTCCGCGACCGACCCGAAATACCAAAGCCCGATGCCCCCGAAACTACGGGCTGGCCCTGCACGGACCTCGCGTCATCAAAACGCCGCCGACAAACGGTGCCAAGCACTCGATGCATGATTTACTACCCACCGACTATCCCGAGAACGTCCACTCGACAACAATATCCCTTTCAAATCGGGGCCCTCTACCGTCTCCGTCATACTCCCTACTAAGAGGTCAATTCCCTACCCGATCCTCTACGGCCCACATACATAAGGCGTAATCGCGATATCCATATAAGGTCCGTGCCGCCATATAACCATGCAACAATCAACTAGACGGATCCAACCCGCATCACATACCGGTGCATCCCACTCCATATCGGCTACACAATCATGGCGCATAACGAGAGAGTCAAACCCCGCACTACTCGAATGCTTACTACCCTCTTCAGTCGCAAAAATCGGTCAACTCTCGCCCGCCGCAGCTCCGGGGGTAAAAAGTGGCGGAGGAAAGCAGCCGAAAACTCGTCTCACGCGGCTGGGGGAGCGTCCTCACCCCTAGACAGCCCCCAAGACTCGTACCAATGAAGGGCAACATCCCGAAGCCTCGTGCGTGCAAAGTGAGTCGGGACCGGAAATGAAGTATAACCAAATCCAACGAACGCCGATCCCGAATAAAAATCAGCTGGTCCTCATCGGGGCTTAGACCCGAAAAACCGGGGGACCACACGCAAGAAACGCGGGGCATGTATCACGCCCGTCATCATCATCTCCTCTCCGTCCGGTCCGCGAACTCCGATCCTTTAACCACTATCGTCGTCAATAGCCGAACCGCATCCCCGGGTCCCCCTCCATATGCCCGACCGGGGAGCGGGCGCATCGGGAAACCGGCGGGCCTCCGCTTTCCCTCATCCCCATATACGAACCCTCCGACCGAAGTACACACGGCGTGGTCCGATATCGATCCCAAACTCTCGAGAGCCCGAATAGTCTCTCCCACCTTCGCTTTGCCGGTTGTCGCCTTCTTCGAGGCATCGCCGAAAAAATATAACGATCGTCGGAGGAGAACATCCTTATAACTACGCCTCTAACGCACGATCTAAGAGTCAAAGGAAGGGTAACATAACATCCTAGATGTCCCGTAGCTTCATATACTTATAGACGTGGGGCCCTACACACCGATAAACAAGACTCACTAGACACGGCCCATACATTCCGAGAACCGACCGCTCTGATACTCACTTTTGTCACGACCCAACCCCGCAACCGTGACTGGTGTCCTACTGACACCCATACGTTACCTACTTATCGCACCCGACATACTAATAGTTAATCCATTCGTTGTCATATATAAATCCATACGCGCGATACGTGTACGTAAACATACATACATACATACACATCATAAACCCGTTTTGGAAAATGTCGTTAGGCTATATGTCGATCAGTAGTCGCATATCACACATACCTACCTGAATCATGATAACCCACACCACGACATGGAAACATTTATGACCCCATAACATACGAATCATGTCTTTGAAGAAAGAGAATCCGAGCCTTAAGACGGGACAGGCCCCCGCCGTACCCAAATAGTCATATACAACGTATGTACAACGTAAGATATATACTCAAAATATCACTTGGATCAAAGGAGCTCTCCAATGAAATATTTTTAGAATCTCCGGCGCGTAAATTTAAAAGCGTTCTGTATATACGGCATGGGCATGTATACGGCAAAACAAGGCGCGCGGGGCGCACGAAGATGTACCGAACAATATGTAAAGCAAACATAACATATATAATTAAAATATACCACACGATATGTAAAATCGTTCAAACCAACCATAAAACACCAAAACCCATAATCAAAGAGTTATAGTCAACTTTAGTCTCAATTTAATCCAAAAATTCTTTTCAAACTCACGGAGGCGTATCAACTTCAATTCAACCGTATCTCTATGATTTTTTCTCCTATGATTCTTTTCTCACTAAGAATTTCTAAAACGTTTATATCATCTCAATCATGTAAATAATAATAGGAAAGCAGTCATTATATCAACTTACTCGTTCACCCCTTTACGTATCAAGTTCATCACCACGTTTTCATATATGAACAATTATCTTCCATGAATTTTCCTCGAGGTTTTGATGTTAATATTCTCCTCTGATGATTTGGACGCGGTTATGAAAGATTATGGAGTATCAAAGATTAGGAAAAATTATAGAAATAATCGACCATTATGGTCATACGTATACGGAGAACCCAAAGAAGCCCGCACAATCCGAGGGACGCGATGAGAAAATGTAGAAAATATAATCACAAAATTAGCTGTTGGCGCAAAGGGTATTTATAATTGTGGTTCGGACGGTAAATGTAGAACCCATATACGTAGCACTCGGTTACCGATAAAGTAGTGTAGCACGCGTTTCTCTATCAGATCGAATCGAGTAATCGGATTATTCTCGAACCGATGTGTCCGAAATCGTTCCGCAGGTCGCAACAATACTCGACTCGGAAAGAACTCATAATGCTTACAAGTTAGCTGTTTACGGGACATAATTAAAAGTTACTTATGAAAAGAGATATTCGTAAAATGTGTCGATTTGAACCATACCGGAGTATCAAAGGTATTGGGGACCACCTCCACCCAACCATAATAAAATACGTAAATTATAGATAATAAACCTTAGGGAGTCGTCCAGAATCATTTTGGAGTGTTTCGACTTCATTATTGGAAGTTGCATACTTGTAGGTCATTTTTAGGAGAAATGGATTCAAGTGCTCATCGACGATTTTGCGCGAATTTCAATCTCGAATTGTAAGAAGCTAAATGTCATCGAGGTTCTCGCTCAAGCCGTTAGACTCGTAACATGCCAAAGAAAGGTAGGGAAGGCTTTACATACCTGGATTTCGCTTCGCGTCCAATCTCAATTCCCGTTTCGTCCAAAAAAACCGCAAATGGTCATTCTTACCAATTACTATTCATGCAAACTAACATTTCAATCTTAGGGTTATACTCAAGGCTACCAAATTTGGCTTTCCCCTATAATTATGACATCCCTTTCGAGACTCATCCTTTCTCGAATACCCAACAACAAACCAACAACAACACCAAGTATCACAAAATACGCAATATGGCACAATTAGCCATTTTTCCAACATAACACAATAATTTCAATTCTAACTTCACACTTTCAATCCAACATTAATATTTTCATATTCATCAACCCAACAAGATCATTTCGGGAACATTCCATATCATTTTACGAAATATTCGCAAAATATAGAAAATATACAACTTTCCAACATAAAGCCAAAATTCTCATTCCAACTCCATACTTTCAAATCAATGCAAACTTCCATCGCTTTTCCTCCGTTTAGATTATAAGGGTCATAACAACACATGTAACATAGCAAACAAAACAATTCATTACTACTTCCAATTCTCCCATAGTCACGGCCAACATCAACATTTCCGTATTCTATCAACTTCATCCATCCTTCATTTCCAATATTAATTCCATCATAACCACAACCATAATATAACATAAAATTCAACACATATCACTTATATAATCACACACACACACGGCCACACATGCACACACATACACGGCCCACACACTCCTCACACACATGCACACCATAATTCCAAAATCTTCATCCAATTCCAAACATAATAACATATAAACTCATTTCATAATTCAAGAGCATAAAAATCTTACCTTTCTTGAAATTTCAATCTTCCACAAACGAAGCTTTTCCGCCAAACCAATTATGCTACGTTGAAGAGCGCTTTGAACTTGTTATGAATTCAAAAGAACAAGATTTTTAAGGCAAAGATTAGAGCTCCACAAATTTTTTTCTTCTTTTTCTCTCTTTCTTTCTCTCAAACCCGAATCCTCTCTTTTTTTTTTTTTCTTGATTGCTCTTTGTTTTTCTTGAAGTTTCTTGAACTTATCCTCTCTTAAATACTTATTAGTCACATGCAAAAATTAATTAATTTGCATGGACCTAGCCCTTCATGACATTGGTTGGGCTCTCACTTGGGCCTTAATTCCTATTTTTTTTTTGGCCCAATTCTTCATAAGTCATAACTTAAAATTTCCGAAACAAATTTCCAAAATTCCAATTTTGCCCTTAGGCCTTCTCCGGTATTTTCGCATTCAAGTCTCCATAATCGCTACACACTTGCTAAGAAAAAAATTCAAATATGACCTCCTTTCTCATAAATCACAATTATTTCCAATTTTTCCAATTATGCGAAAAGGCGGGATATAACATAAAGCTTACCTATCTCTCATACGGCATGTCTTAGACCTACTAGGCCGAGGACGGGACCTCGGAAATGATTCTGTGTCCTAGAAATCTGTTTTTGGTTTTGGTTACTATTCATTCATGAATTGACTCATAATGGCCACCTTGGGACATAAGAGTATATAAAGCCTTTGTACCTTCTGTAAATGGCCCCGAATCACTTCGAAACTCCCACGAATAACTTTATGGAGCCTAGTATGTGTGATCTATGTCTGCCGCCTCGACTCGACTCGAGGCGGGCCCGCTAATCCCAATATACCTTAGTTGACTTACTTAGAACCTCTTTTTGAACGAGCTTTGGTAAAGAATCTTCGAAGGTGAAATGGTTCATTATGAAATAATGTTTGGAACCCTATGAAATACTATGCTACGTTTTGGAACTATACGTACCACTTTGGAAACATGTCGTGAAATAAATTTCCGCACTGATTAATTATTTGACTATTTTGGTTAACGAATTGACTTATAAAGTAATCAAGTTTTGAAAAAAACTATTTTGACATACTAATGGCATTGTTTGCTCACGACTCCGCTCGTGCCTTATTACGACCTCGTTCACCGGTTCCCGGGCCGGTTTTGTGATCGTGCGTCCTATGACATATTCGAAGTATGATGTGTTACGGTTTCATTGACCTCGCCATATATACGTAAGAACTATTCTTTAGGAGTTATGATGTGATATGGCCTTTGTTATGTTTGATGATGTGTGTGATATTGTGATTTGTTCGGAGAGGTACGGAGATTTGAAAACTTCCCGGAGTATGATGTGTCAGGGCACCGGGTCAGTGGGGTGACCACGTTCCGAGCCTTATGCATGATTTCTATTTGCATTTCGTATATCCGCATCTCGCACAGTTTGATCCGTTAGGTTCGTATCCGTGATTGTATTTCCCCGACACCCGCTTATGCTTTGGATTATTGTATATTCGCTTTTACATACTGGAGCACTTGTTCCGCATCGATATATATCCTTCGATTGTTCAAGTTGCGTTTACGTTGACAGTACGTGTGCCGCGCGCGACACGCCGCCTTAGGATCCTTATTCTGCCGTGCAGAGGCTCCTTTGATCCGAGCTTATACTCTTGGTATATTCCTTTTGTCGCCGATATTCTCGACATTTGAGACTATCCGGGTACGGCGGCCCCGTCCCGTTGTCACACCCTACTTCCATAGAGTGTGATGGGCACCCGACCCTTACCTAGGGCCGAGCGAACCCGCAAACTCCCATAATACTCATAGCCATACTGGGCCCACAAAACATAACATAAGCACAGGGTGAAATTTTTTTTCGGAGAACATACATGCCTTTCGTCTTTTTCAAATCAAATAAAATCTGTAACCATAACAAATCTGTAAAACATGACATTCATAACACAATGCGTACTGACACATCGGCTTACATAGCCGTGTACAAACGGACATCTCCTACACACAACACTGTCTGCAAAGTCTCTAACATAACTTCGGACACCATACAAACGCACTCGACTCGCTTATTACCGGGAGGAAATGGAGCTCGTCAATCCAGTCGAACATCATTCGCTACATCATCTGCTCATCAGTTGGGTACCGCGCGGCATGAAACGCCCCCCGCAAAGGGGGGGTCTGACGAACATGTACCGAGTATGCAAAGCGTAAAAATACCGAAACGAAATAAAGCGTACCAAACGCGAGCATAATAGTCCGTATACCAACGTACTTACGTCCGACATCCAAGTCGTACATACATAAATCATACACACACCGCGGCCAGGAACCCACTGTTAATATCATAAATATATAAATATACGTGCATACACACACATACGCAGCGGTCAAGAATCCAATAGTAAACACACACAAACAAGGCACAAGTATCCAATGGACGATATCACACGTACATATGCCGCGGCCAAGTATCCGCGACATGGTACACCCCGTCATAGCACAATATCACACGTACACACGCGCGCCAAGTATCACACGGTGGCAAATTGGTCATATCCGGACCGGACAATATCACACGACACATGCCGCGGCCAAGTATCCACGACGATGGTACAGCCCTACGGGTCAAGTATCCAAATGGACAATATCACACGCATGCCGCCCCAAGTATCCACAAAAGGTATACAATAATATCACACATACCGGCCCGGGACTCAAAGAAGTAATAACAACACACACGAGCAGTGGTTGTAGGTAGTCACACGTATGTAATTTCTTTTATTACAAACTCAACAAAACCACCAAAGCACACCATTTCTTTAAAACTAAGACAATAGTTAAATTAGGTTTGTTGGAATTAGTATCCAATGGTTACAATCTTTTGAAATCGTTTTTATGCGTCAAAATGTATTATCAAACGTAGTAAAGTAGTTAGAACAATTATTTATAGCAATCGGAGCAATAGTTAAAAGTTTTCTTTTCAAAATCACACAAGTATACCAAACAAAGGCGACATTGGGAGATCTCGGATGCGTGGCCCCACCTCGTCGAGCCGAGGCGGCGGACATAGTTTACAAACATTAGGCTCCCTAAAGCCATCCGTAGAAGTTTCGGAGCGATCCGTATACGTTTACAACAGTTACAAAGGTTTAAGTAACCTTTTGACCAAATATGAAGATCATAGCTCAATTGCGCTGAATGAATAGTAGGCAAAATCAACTCGGCTTTCCGAGAGCAGAATTATCCCCGAGGTTCCAATCTTAGCCTAGTAGGGCTAGGACATGCCAAAAGAAGGAAAGGGCAAGCTTTACATACCCGAATCGCGCCTTACGCTCGTCAAATCTCAATTCTCGTTTCGTCCAAAATCGCAAATGGTCATCTTTACCAATTACTATTCATTTAAGTTAACATTTTAACTTTGGTTAAGCATTTGGCACCGAAATTTCGGCAAGACCTCCTCTATAGATATGACACCCCGAGATTCAACTCGGCTCAAAACAACCAACAACAACCCAACAATAACATCAATAATCACAATAAACACAATATGATACAACTAACCCACTTTCCAACATAATACAATAACTTCCATTTATATTCCAATAAACTACATAGGAATCATATTAACTTCCAATTCAGCCCGCAACCAACACAACTTCAATTTCATTCATTAAACTTCATTTTATCACATGGAATTCATATCGACGACGATCAAAATACTAAATAACATAACTTCATTTCTTGCATACAAACAACCCCTACTTTCGGCCACACCTCAACCTACAACATTCCATGAGTTTCATTCATTTTCTATACCTTACAACAACACAAAAACATGCTAAATTCATTAATCCCTCACCTTAACAACACACACACACATGCACGGCCAACCTTCCAAACTCACGGCCTCAACTTCACATGCAACTCTTTCATGAATTTCATCCATTTTAACGTACTACAACACATATAAATCATCTATAACACATAAAAGAAAAGGTTGAACCATACCTTCTTCATCCCACTTCATGTTTCGGCTAGGACAAGGTTTTGCAAGAACAAGAGTTTGGCTTGATTCAACAACTACTTCATGTTGTTTAGCACCTTCCAAAGAGTAGAAAACATGGAAGAGAATAATTTTTCTTCATCAACATCTCATGGTCAATTCCGGCCATGCTTAGCCGTGGCTCTTCTCCTCTCTTTCTCAAGGTTTCTTGATCTTTCTTCAAGCCTCTAGAGTTATGAAAGCTAGAAGAGAAGGGATTTTCATGGCCAATTTTTCTTGGTTCTCTTCCTCTCTCTCTCGGTTTGGTTTCTTTCAACATGGCCGTATGGCCTTTCTTGAATCTTCTCCCACACTCTTGAAATTTCTAAGGCACCACATGGTATAGATGACTTCATTGTCATCTTATACACACATATACAACTAAAACATGTGGCCATGGCCCACATATGCATGTGGCCGGCCACCTCCCCTTTTCTTTTCTTTTTTTTTTGAATTTCAAGTCTCCAAATCTTCACTTTTGGCCCCCATATTTCATGCAATACTAGTTTCCATGACTTCACTCTTACCCCAAGTTTTCCTTAATGTTTCCATCCAATGAGATCCATAAGCAACTTAAGCCTCTAAAACATACAAAAGTCTCTACTTCATCTCCCGGGATCCTCTTGTCCTTAACTTTCCGCAACTAGTCCGGAATGTCCCGACGTACAAAAGTGCGGGGTATAACATCCTTTCCCCCTTTAGAACATTCGTCCTCGAATGTTCAACTAATCATATAGGGTCTTACAAGCACCTGGGGGAGTTTCTTCTGCAACTATCACACACAATTCATTCGTATACATCGCAGTTCCTTCCTTCTGCGCTCTTGTCCTAATCTCACTATTACCATTGGCACGACCTTTCAAGTCGTATTACAAACCCATGTCTCATTCTCCTTTCTTTATTGCTAGCAAAATTTCGTAGTTTCCTCTCGCATTTCTCACTATCTCAAAACTCCGTGCACAGAAATACCAACAATGCCTCACAAAAATAATATACATAGATACATATCATATCATATCGCAACCCACACAGGCTCCCAATATCATAAATCGTACCAAAATAACAAACATACCTCGTATGCCCAACTCAAACGGCACTCGTTATACTTTCTTGTTTACTTTCCCTTAGGCTTCAACTCGTACTTCGATCGCAACTTCAATATCTTTCCCAACATACATCTTCATACCTTTTGCTTACTCGCGTACTTCGTGACTTCCAACATCATCAATCGTTTTCTTCCGTCAATATCATTCTTCCACCGCAATCACAAATCGGGCGAGGAGTACCATCTCCTATGACTTGGCTCTATGGCACGATCTCGTATGTGAAAGAAGAGTATTACCACTAAATGCCTCCGTAGCCTCCTCGTTTATAAATGTGGCGCGCAACACACCATAAACAAGACTCTCATCGGACACGACTTTGCACAGACAACCCCAGGGACACCGTTCGATACCACTTTGTCACACCCCAATTTCCGATAGGGTGTGATGGGCACCCGACCTTACCTAGGCCGAGCGAACCCGCAAACTCCCATAATACTCATAGCCATACGTCCCACAAAACATAACATAAGTTACAGAAATTTTTTTCTAGAACACATGCCTTTTCGTCTTTTTCAAATCAAATAAAATCGTAACCATAACAAATCAGAAACATGACATTCATAACACAATGCGTACCGACACATCGGCTTACATAGCCGTGTACAAACGGATATCTCCTACACACAACACTCGCAAAGTCTCTAACATAACTTTGGACACCATACAAACGCACTCGACTTCCAAAGACTCGAGGAAATGGAGCTCGCCAATCCAAATTGAACATCATCTCGCCGACATCATCCGCTCATCGGGTACCGCGCGCATGAAACGCACCCGAAGAAAGGGGGTCGTACGAACATGTACCGAGTATGCAAAGCGTAAAATACCGAAAACGAAATAAAGCGTACCAAACGCGAGCATAATTGTTACACCTCGCATTTTTGCATATTGGAACATTCCGAGTTAATCGCGGAAAGTTGGGAACAAGATTTCTCAGAGATAAGAAGTCGAGATTTTTAACTACGATTCTATTTTAAGTCATGAGTTGCTTGCAAATGTGGGTGGCATGAAGTACTAAGGAAGTTTGGGACTAAAATTGGATTAGGAAAACTTGGGAATTATTAAGTTGAGGGGCCAAAGTGGCCGGCCAAGCAACTTGTGGGCCATGGCCACATATGATTCATTATATATGGCTAGATTAAGTGATGACTAAGTCATCTTTTGCATTTCTATCCGTAAGGAAATTTCAAGAAACCTTGAGAGATATCTAGAGAGGCCATTCGGCCATAGGAGAACCAAGCAAGACCAAGAGAGAGTTGATCAAAAAAATAAGTTCTTCAAGCAATTCAACCCTTTAGAAGGTGCTTATCAACGTGGGGTGATTGTTGGAGCATGGGAAACAACCCTCCTTGCAAACTAAGGACCTAGCCGAGTGAAGAAATAGAGAAGAAAAGGTATGGTTCAATCTTTGTTCTTGTGTGTCATGCATGGTTTGTGGACGTTGTAGTATGTGAAAATGAATGAAAAACATGAAACCATAAGATGTAGTAGTTGAGCCGTGGGTATGGACATGTGGCCGTGTATGTGTAGTTTAGGTTGTAAGTGAAGAATTAATTGTATTTAGCTTGTTGTAATGTGTTGATATGGATGGAAACCATGAAATATAGAAGGTTGAAGTGTGGCCGTGTGTGCATGTGTGTGGCCGTGTGATATGTATTGTGTGGAAGGAATGGTTAATTGATGAATTTAGCATGTTTATGTGTTGTTGTAATGTGTAGAAAATGAATGAAACTCATGGAATGTTGTGTGTTGTGGAGTGGCCGAATAGGGGCAGCCTTGGTGAACTAATGTATGTAGTGTCTTGATTGTTGTCGTCATGCATTATATGATATACAAATGATGTTTAACGATTCTAAGTCAGCAAAGCACGTGTGGCTGATTTAAGAACTAATATGACATGATGTAGTTTCTTGAATTTATAAGGATAGTGATGTTAAAGTATAGATGGTTGATGTAGTTTATGAGTTTTGGAAAGAAAAAAAATATGTTAGTATTGTTTTCGGGTTCTGAGAGTATAAGTGCGGCAAAGTGACTTTGTTGTTTGAGTCATATTGAATATTGTGTATGGATCCCTGAATGTCCTTAAAACGTATTTGAATGGCCTCGGATTATTATTTGAACATGTAAGTATTGATGCTAGTTTGAATATGTGAAGTTGAATTGGATATTGAAAATGTTGTTGGAATATTTGGAGAGGAGTTATTAACATTATAATGTAGACATTTGAATGGGCTGTTTATATCGTCGGTACGATTGTTGTTGTTTTGGCCTCAGTTGAATTCCTGATTGTTGATTGATTGAAATGGGCCAAGTTGAACTTGGTGGAGTAGCATTTATAGAGAGGTGTTTAAATTTCGGTAGCCAAGTGTTATTTTTTAAGAATTCAATTAAAGGCACTAATCATGCGTTTGGTAAACATGACCAATTTGTAGATTTTCGACGAACTTGAGCTTGAGTTTGGAGACGGATAAGGCGTAAAAGGCATGTGAAGCCTACCTCTCCTTCATATGGCATGTCTTAGTTAGTGTAAGTCGAAATCCGACCTCCGGGAAAAGTCCTACCCCTCGGAAACGACACCCAAACTTATTTACTATTCATTCAATAGAATTGAATCCACAGCTTGTGCTTTAAGGAAAAGAGATGTCCAAACGTCCGAAACACTTGGAAATGAAATTGAAATGCCTTGAAACCTTCGTGAATGGCCCAATAGTACATGATGACCGTGTCTTTATGCTTGTCACTTGAGTCTCGCTATACGTGTATACCGGATCCCATTACTTGTTTTTATAGAAACCTTATAATCTTGTTTTATGTTTTCCTATGGTGTGGCTATTCATTGATGGTCTTGCCTTATTATGATTGTTCCTTCAAGGTGAGACGAAACGACCGTGGTTATTCCATAAGGCCACTACCGACCCACGTCGCCCGACGTACACATGACTTTCTTTTTTGGGTGCCTATGCATGCTGCTTATATGATATGTATATGACATGTATATGATATGTATATCACATGTAAATGATATGTATATGAAAATGGGGAATTTTGGGGAAGGTGTACATGTTTTCTTTGCCACCTGGTCAGCTGGCGTGATTTCCATCCCGGACGCGGGATGCCCGGACGCGGGACACATGTGGGAAGCCGACGTATTTCGGCGACATGACTCGTTATTTTCATATGTACATGACACGAAATGTTTTGAAAAAAATATGTAATAAGCAAGCATGACATCCGCCTGAGAGGCACTTACAGGTACAGATTATCCTTTTATCCTGTCATATGATATTTGGTCTCACATGTTGTTATTGCTCATATGTTACATGATTCACTGTATTTCTTTTCATGGCTCACATACTCGGTACACTGCTCGTACTGACCCCTTCTTCTTGGGGGCCGCCTCATGCCACGCAGACAAAGTTGACGGACTCGACCCCTAGGAGCTTTCTCCCCACCGCACAATGAAAGGCGCTCCGCCTTGTTCTCCGAGCTTCTGTTTTGGGTACTACTCTATGTATATATATTTGAAAACAGTCAGTCACTTGTAATTACATGTATTTGGTTTAGAGGCTCGTAGACAGATATGTACAGGTAGATGTTTCACAGCCTAGTTATCGTTGTCGCCGTGTGATATGTCAAAGACAGTTAAATGTTGCTACTCGTCTACATGTATGTTATTATCGGCTATGTTCTAAAGAAAAAAATGCCAGTGTTCATACGGCCCACTTAGTAATAAGAACAGATATATGACAGGGGGTGCCCGCACAAGCAGTCGGGTATTGCCGTCGTTGCCCCTAGTCGGGTGACGTGGCAGGGCATCGAGCGGTCGGTCCTAGGGTTTGTCTACGAGCCGTGTCCAAGAGTCCCGCTACGGGTGTGTGTAGCGCCACCACACTTATAAACGGGAGGTCACAGGGCATTTAGGAAATATGACCTTCCTTGTATTCCGCATCGTGCGATAGAGCTATGTTACCGGTTTCTATATTCTTTCTTAACCGCGTTATGGTTTCCGTAATGCTGGGACGAGGAAAGCACAAAGAGTCCGGAAGGGCAAGAGAGTGGGCTGGGAATAGAGTCGAACGGGAACCACCAACAAAGCAGAAGGCGCGTCTCACACGAGGCTCCTCCCCGCACAGGTGGCAGAGCCCCGCCGCCAAAGACCACTGCGGCTCGCGGGCCAGGCAACGGGAAGCTATTCCGCTGTCGACCCGCTAGTCGCCGCACAAGCCCGGGGCCGGACACGGGCCAAGGGGACAGGGACGGCGAGCGCCGAGCCCGTGATTTTGACCCTAAATCCTCCGTAGTTCTATGGATCGAAGCCGAGGAGGACCCGCAAAGCTTAGATGAAATGTCGAGGACGCCGAAGACAATACATGCCGGAGACCGAGTCGCAGAGCCGGCCTCGTATAGATTGCGGGATATGCACACCACCGGCATAACACCGACATCCTCGAGGGAGCAAATGCGCCCCCCGGTCCGGCGAGAGTTTACCGAGGCATTTCGCGACATTACCTACCGCCGTAGGTTCGACGGCCCGAGCCGATATGTTTGCGAATCTCGTACGTGGAACATGAGTGCTCGGGAATACGCCGGATTCGACCCGATTAGCCCGTATGCCCCAGCCATGGAAGCAGCATATGGGGATCGCGTGCACCAAAGATGAGAGGCTAGGCCCACACTTAGCTAGGGGAATGCTGATGCCCTCACTCCAGATGACGGATGACTATCGCCCGTATTCGTGCCCACGCCCAAAACCTCGGAGGAACAAAGACCAAGAACGAGGGCGCAGCGTATTCGGACAGGGGCTCCGGCAAAAGCGGCGCATCTTATGGAGGGAGCCGAGCATGGGGAGGAGGACGTGCATCACGCATTCCGGTATTCGCAGCAGCAGGATCGCAGTGCCCGAGCATCGTGTGGTCCCGAAAGACAGCAGCGGGAGTCAAACAGACAAGGCCACCCCCACCGCGATGCACTCGACGTGGCAAGCCACATTCTCGGGGGCAAGAAGCTACTCCCCGACACCCCGTGCTTGCTTTGTCCGTGGTCGGGACCGACCACTTGATGCGAGACCGCCTACCTGAGGACCCGGGGAGAGACCGTACTCGCCCGCACGGATCCGCTATCGGTTCATCGTCGACCGTGCACCCTCCCGGACGTACGTCCCAGCCCCAGCCGGTCCGTGGTCGAGGCAGGAGGCGCACCCGCACAAAGCGGTCCCGGAACCGCATATTTGCGCCGACGAGACAAACAGGATCCCCGAGCCCTCCCTGTAGACGCAACACAGTGTACCCTTATCGCGCATTCCTTTATAAAGTACATATGTGATTGATCTAAACTTCATACCGTCATATGTCATTCCCTATGTTGTTGATGGAAATCTAGAAATCCTGGACAAAAGATAGTTATACGCATAGACAAGAAGTGAGTATTAAGGGCCGAGAAGGCTAAAATGGTAATTAAAGGAAAAGTACGTCCCGAAGCCGCGTCGAAAGTGACTGGTACTTTAATCTACCCTGGATTACGTGACAAAGCCCGCGGGGGGGGGGCGGATGTAAATATATTAGCATTCGGATATCGAACGTTAACATTTCGGTGTTAAGCGTGCCGGAACGGGAGCAATCCCAGATGGTGACGACCCGGGAAGTATCCCAAAAATTTCATAAGTAGAGATAGAGGACCAATGTGAAGTTAGGATAGCCCAGATGATATTAGAGTTTATGGGATGATTGGAAACGTGATAGAGGTTGCTTAGACTGAGTTGGACTGAGCTGGTGAAAAGGAAACAAGTATAGCACAGCCTAATTAGGGTAAGTTAAGTAGTGGTTGGAAATGTTGCGAATAAGAGGATAACAAGAATTTGGGACACGCTGGTAAGATGCAGCAACCACAAGGCGAGAAAAGTTGACGACGGGTACAAAGCACGACGCAAATATGGGGAACGACTAAGGAAGATAACGAAAAGATCGGTAGAGATATAAAAAGGGACAACGAAGACGGCGTCCTATGAAGTATGGTATAACAAGGAAGTATAAGTCAACCAAAGTATCCGACCCGACGTGTTAAGTGATCGTGTACGACAACTATAAGCAAACCTCCCGAAGCGTAACACCCTATAAGTGCCGCCTTCAACATTCGAGGACGAATGTTCTAAAGGAGGATGTTACACCGCATTTTTTGCATATTGGAACATTCCGAGTTAATCGCGGAAAGTTGGGAACAAGATTTCGGTGTAGATAAGAAGCTTCCAGATTTTTAACTACGATTCTATTTTAAGTCATGAGTTGCTTGCAAATGTGGGTGGTATGAAGTACTAAGGAAGTTTGGGACTAAAATTGATTAGGAAAACTTGGGAATTATTAAGTTGAGGGCCAAAGTGGCCGTCAAGCAACTTGTGGGCTATGCACACATATGATTCATTATATATGGCTAGATTAAGTGATGACTAAGTCATCTTTTGCATTTCTATCCGTAAGGAAATTTCAAGAAACCTTGAGAGATATCTAGAGAGGCCATTCCGCCACAGGAGAACCCAAGCAAGACCAAGAGAGAGTTGATCAAAAATAAGTTCTTCAAGCAATTCAACCCTTGTAAGGTGCTTATCAACGTGGGGCGATTGTCGGGAGTACGGGAAACAACCCTCCTTGCAAACTAAGGACCTAGCCGAGTGAAGAAATAGAGAAGAAAAGGTATGGTTCAATCTTTGTTCTTGTGTGTCATGCATGGTTTGTGGACGTTGTAGTATGTGAAAATGAATGAAAAACATGAAACCATAAGATGTGTATTCGAGCTTTCATGGTAAGGACACGTGGCCGTGTATGTAGTTTAGTTGTAAGTGAAGAATTAATTGTATTTAGCTTGTTGTAATGTGTTGATATGGATGGAAACCATGAAATATAGAAGGTTGAAGTGTGGCCGTGTGTGTATGTGTGTGGCCGTGTGATATGTATTGTGGAAGGAATGGTTAATTGATGAATTTAGCATGTTTATGTGTTGTTGTATGTGTAGAAAATGAATGAAACTCATGAATGTCATGGTGTTGCGGAGTGGCCGAATAGGGGCAGCCTTGGTGAACTAATGGCATGAAAGTGTCTTGATTGTTGTCGTCATGCATTATATGATATACAAATGATGTTTAACGATTCTAAGTTGAAGCAAAGTCATGTGGGCTGATTTAAGAACTAATATGACATGATGTAGTTTCTTGAATTTATAAGGATAGTGATGTTAAAGTATAGATGGTTGATGTAGTTTATGAGTTTTGGAAAGAAAAAAAATATGTTAGTATTGTTTTCGGGTTTGGAGAGCATTGCGGGTAAAGTGACTTGTTGTTTGAGTCATATTGAATATTGTATGGATCCCTTGGAATGTCCTTAAAACGTATTTGAATGGCCTCGGATTATTATTTGAACATGTAAGTATTGATGCTAGTTTGAATATGTGAAGTTGAATTGGATATTGAAAATGTTGTTGGAATATTTGGAGAGGAGTTATTAACATTATAATGCATTTTGAATGGGTTGTTTATATCGTTGTTGGTACGATTGTTGTTGTTTTGGCCGGGTCAATTGGATTGTCGATCGATTTAAATGGGCCAAGTCGAATCCTCATGGAGTAGGGTATTTATAGAGGAGGTGCTGCCGAAATTTCGTAGCCAAGTGTTATTTTAAGAATTCAATTTAAAGGCACTAATCATGTTTGGTAAACATGACCAATTTGTAGATTTTGACGAACTTGGAGCTTGAGTTTGGAGACGTGGATAAGGCGTAAAAGGTACGCGAAGCTACCTCTCCTTCATATGGCATGTCTTAGTTAGCGTAAGTCGAAATCCGACCTCCGGAAAAGTCCTACCCCTCGGAAACGACACCCAAACTTATTTACTATTCATTCAATGTAATTGAACGACAAACTTGTGCTTTAAGGAAAAGAGATGTCCAAACGTCCTCGAAACACTTGGAAATGAAATTGAAATGCCTTGAAACCTTCGTGAATGGCCCAATAGTACATGATGACCGTGTCTTTATGCTTTTGTCACTGAGTCTCGCTATACGTGTATACCGATCCCATTACTTGTTTTTATAAACCTTATAATCTTGTTTTATGTTTTCCTATGGTGTGGCTATTCATTGATGGTCTTGCCTTATTATGATTGTTCCTTCAAGGTGAGACGAAACGACCGTGGTTATTCCATAAGGTAGTCGGGGGCTACCGACCTTACGTCGCCCCGACAGACACATGACTTTCTTTGGGTGCCTATGCATGCTGCTTATATGATATGTATATGACATGTATATGATATGTATATCACATGTAAATGATATGTATATGAAAATGGGGAATTTTGGGGAAGGTGTACACGTTTTCTGCCACCCGGTCACCCCGGGCGTGATTTCCATCCCGACGCGGATGCCCGACGCGGACACACGGGGAAGCCGACGTATTTCGCGACATGACTCGTTATTTTCATATGTACATGACACGAAATGTTTTGAAAAAATATGTAATAAGCAAGTACGACACTCCGCCCGAGAGGCACTTACAGTGTACAGACATTCTTTTATCCGTCATATGATATTTGGTCTCCGTT
>NW_026714815.1:0-22088 GCF_029784015.1 Lycium ferocissimum | reverse complement strand
TTTACTTTACCGTTCTTTGTTATTCCGTACGCCAACTCGGGAATGTGCAGAATAACGTGTTCTATCCATAGGCAAAAATCTGATATAAGGGAGGATAGACAACGAGTAGTACAGTTTGTGTTCAGCTTAGGTGGTTCGTCAAGCATGAGTAAATATTTGTTAGGTTCCGGTCACGGCCTTAATGCTAGATTTTGATCTAACATGACGAATATTCTGTATTTATTTGTACTGTGCAAATACATGATTCGGTTGTAATTTATCCCATGGAAAGTCGAAATTTTATCATGGGTGAGACATTAACCAAATGCGTACATTAATTGTGTGATATTCCTCTCAAAATTTGCCATGTGGAATTGGTGGATCCGCTGTCAGCACTGTCTCTTTTACCTACATTTCTTTTGGTTTTCTATTTTATTATTTATTTTTCTTTCTTCTCTTATATTTTTCCTCACTTTTTACACCATACCTTCACCTCTAAAATAAAATAGAAAAAATGGATTGAGACTACCTCAAAATTCGTTTTTCTTTTCTTTGTTTTCTGAATTTTATTTCTAACATTCACTAATAAGTGCACACTGTTAAGATTTCAATTGTAATTTATTTCAGTTCGTAAAACTTGTAAATTACTTTTAGATTAAAATTACATAGAAAAAAAATATATGAAGATGATTGTTAATCTCATATAATGAGCATGACAATGATGAAGCAAAATTTCAGTGAGAGTTTTTCACTTTTTTCCGGAAATCGTTTTCACTTTATTTGAAAATCAATGTTTGGCCATAGAAATTTCAAATACAATTTGAAGTTGTATTTGGAATTTGAAAAACACCAAAAATCTTATTTTCACTTTCAACACATTCAAACAACCAAATATTCTTTTGCAAAAAAAACTTAACCAAACACAACTGTCTTCACTCCAACGGCAAAATACTAATAAAGAGAAAAATATTTGATTTTCATGGCCAAATGCCTACTTAAAAACTCTGATATTACTTGAAACTTCACTTTTTCTAATTTTGCTTTTGATTCTATATTTATTGTCAAATCTAGAACCACATTTAATTTTTCAAAAATAAAAAGAAAGTTCAATCTTTTGCATATATTGGAAACACAATCGGTGAAAACATTGGGAAAAATAAGAGAAAAATTCAAAAGCTTTGGCTAGTATCAATATAATTTTACAAATAGAAGATAAGATCATAAAAATAGAAAAATTAAAAAATTAAAAAAGAAGAAGAAGAAGAAGAAGAAGCATACATGTTGATGAGCCCGTTTGGATTGGCTTATAGCTTAAAGGAAATTTTAAATTATAAGTCGAAAAAATAAGTTGGGGTAGTCCCAACTTAATTTTTTTAATTTATTATAGTTCGCTTTTAAATTTTTATAAACGCTTTAGATAAACTAAGTTAAATGGGTCCAATTATTTTTTTTGAGCATTTTAAATGGCGCAAAAAATGACTTTTAGTAAGTCGGCCGTAACAAACAGTAAAAACGAACAAATTATAAGCCAACTTATAAGCCAATCCAAACGGGCTCTAATACAAAAGAAGAGAAGGAAGGAAAATAAGTTAAGGAGAGTGTGCTGACAGTGGACCCTATATTCCACTTGTCATGTTTATATTTCTTCTTCACGCAAGTAATTATGCAGGGACGAGTCCTTTGCCAATTTTTGTTGAAGTGGGACCTAAAATGCACTTGGCAAAATATGAAAGGAGAGTCACACAAGTTTTGTCTTCCACATCATACTTGTGCCTCGTGCATTATAAAATTTTCCGGTGGCTGACTCCTTACTCATACTGTTTCTGCTGAAGTGCCCGACTTTTACTTTAGCTGAGTTGTTCTTCCAAAACTCTTTATAACTTAAATTGCAATGTATTCAATGGGAAATGTGACTCATTACTCATAGTGCTTCTAAATGCCTGCTTTGGTCATGTCTTAAAGATTTCTTAAAAGTTTTTTTTTTTTTTTTTTTTTTTTTTTTTTTTTTTTTTTGGGTAAATTATTTCAAGTTAATTAGCTCTGTAATTTTTATTGGCTTAGTTTCATAAATTATTAATGATTATTAAACTATTTATTAATCAAGTCTGCTGCCTGCCATACATGTGACTAACAGTTTCACTTCTCTCTGTATCTAGTTAATGCCAGTCTTCCAAAAAAGAAACGAGCAGAAATCACGAAAGACAGTGTAATGGTGGGTATGTAGAGGATATTCAAGATGACCAGTTAAATTGTTGGACACGAGCTATGAGGGTGCTCCTAATACTTAGGCATCTAATCCAGGAATGGTTGTTGCTTCTGAGTTCTAATTCAGAAGTGTCTAAAAGTTGTTGCACTATATTTGCTTGGCCGTGCTTCTTTATTGCTATGCTTAATGATGCAAGGAACGCAGGGCTAATTTGATTAATTCTTATGTTTTACTAAATAGAAATCATTACATGTTTAACGAATCAGTTCATACTTAGAATAGGTTTCTATTTTAGGTTGGCCAACTTGGGAAAACTGTTACCAAGTCGGTGTAAATGATTTTTGGTTAGAAACTGAAAATAAATTCTTTCTAACAGAAGTTACATATAATGCATCCTTTAAATTAATGTCTTATTTCTATCAGTAGAAATCCCTGACTAGTAGTAAGTGGGCTGGATAAAATCTATTGAGAATTTGAGATATAATCATTAAATAGATCATTAGTTATGCTGAATGAATAATAAAATTCAAACCACACATCACACATATAACCATGCTTACCGAACAGTAGATTCGATAGGGAAACTTAACAATTCATGCAAAATATATGAGTCATGCCGTATATATCACCCCATAAAGACGAGAACCAACTCGATGGAGAGTAAAAGCGCTAATTTATATTAGGTAAATATCCCATTTAATTATCCCTAGTTCCATTGAACCAACGTGTAACTCAGTTGGAGAGTCAAGACAAGCTATCAATTAACTAGGGACTAGAACACAGTAATCAACCATAATGAATCTATCCGATGGGGAGGAAGACCTATGTCAACACATAAACTCATTATATCACTGCTATATACAATGGAGACCATAGAGAATGAAACACCATTATTTGTTAAAATAAAAAAAATTAGTTAACAATATTTTTTAGGAAAACAGAAAAACACCCAAAAACCCATCTAAACGACCCTAAATGGCCAAAAAAGCCCCTCGGTCACAACATAGGTGAGTATTGCTCAGTGGGTCGTTTCCGATGAAGTGGGTCGTTTCCGATGAACCTACCAGATTTTGAGTCAATCAGAGTTCGTCAAAAATCAGAATTTCTAAACGATGACCAATTCGGATTTTTTGTTTTTGTTTTTGTTTTCGCCAAAATAGAATTTAAGAACGTATACATTTGTTGTTAGTTCTTATCACATATCATCATTAGCATACTAATATACATGAATCAAGAACAACGAACAAATCTTCAAAAATGTTTACATAATTTTCGTGTTGCTTTCTCGAAATTAGCATATTTACGTAATCATTGAATATAAAATTCAAAACACACGACATAGATATCCATGCATCTTGAACAACAAATTTCAATATATGAGAACAATTCACGCAACATATACATGTGATGCAAGATATTCACTCCATAAATTTAAAACCGAGCTAACTCGAACGAAGAGAGTATCTTGCTAATTTAAGCCAAGTGAATATCATTATCATTATCTCTAGTTTCATTGACCCAATATGTAACTCAGATGGAGAGTTAATACAAGTTATCAATAACTAGTGATTATACCTAGTGACAACCCATAATAAATCATCCGATGGGGAGGAAGACCTAAAGTCAACACATAAATTTATTATTTCACTAGTATTTAGTCATGAAAACCATACAGGAAGAATCTCTATCACCATTAGATCATAGCTAAATAATTTTTTCTAAAAAAATTAATTTTCGAAAAATGAAAAAATACCCAAAACATCATCTAAAAAACCGCAAATCACCAAAAAATGACATGAATCAACATGATAGCAAGAGTATTTCTTACGGGGTCATTTCTGATGAACCTACCGAATTTCGGATCAATCGAGAGTTCGTAATATTCCGGATCTCTAGCCGTATGACCAAATTCGAAAAATGACTTATTCGGCGATTCAAGGAAAAAAATATGATCTATATCCTTAATTATCATATATCAATTCATATTAAATCATCATGTGTAATCATGTTCCGCATTTAATATAAATAAAAACTAACATAAAGAATAGTTTTTCATACTTAAAACACGTTTTAATCCGAAAGAACAACCTAAAACCCATCTAAACGTACAAGATTATTTCTTACTAGGTGTTTCAAATGAACACACCAAATTTCAGGTCAATAAGAGTTCGTGAAATCTTGATCTCCACAACTAACCAAATTCGTCAAAATAACCGTTTTAGGCATAGCTAAGGATTAAAAAATCTGATTCAGGTTTCTGTTCTCCTTTTATAATTATCCCTCTAGCTCAAGGCATATATTGTGTCCCTTCTTCTGGGTAAGACACACAGCACCTAATTACAACAGATTGTCCTCACAATTAATACACTTGAGAATCCAAGATATTATGCTTCTCCCTTTCGGGTGAAAACCTCGATATCTCTTCTCATGAATTAATTAAGCATTACTAGTGCCTAAAGGTAGATTTTCTATCAGTAGATAAAACACCACCACTAGTGTACATTTATTTAAGGACAATTTTCACAATACATTGAGAATACTCCAATGACTCAAAAAAAATAAACCATATTAATGGATCCTATTTATTAATCATAACTCTCAATCCATGTGTCAATATAATCTCTCGTTGCATGTATGAAACTTCAAGAATTTACAATGACTCCAAATAAATAAACTACTTCGATGTAATTATTTATTAATCATAAATATTTTATACAATATTATGTGCACCTAAAAGAGATAATAATACCCATGAAAGTAATAAGATGCCCATGTACTTCTGAGTTGGACCAATCAAAAAACAAAAGTCTGGGAAGTGCTCATGTATACTAAAAAAAACACGGCAAACTATACCAGCACTTCATCCCTCTTTTGTTAATTAATTATTCTAATGCTCAACCAAGTCAGGAAAAAAAAATTAACATGCTGATGAATTATTTAGTCACGGTAAACTACGGCATAGAAACCTTGATGACAAAAAATAATCAGAACAAAACCATGTTTCAAATTTTTGTTTAGCAATAAGTCTATGGATGAAGCAGGAAACCTGCTCCACTTAGCAATTGTGCCACAGCCGCAGCCCAAAACCTTAATTTTGTCCTATGTATTTTTTCCTTTATTATAAAAGAACCAAGGAAAAAACAATGCTAAAAACCTAATCTGCGGCTTAAGTCACAGCCGCCACCATTCCAACTTCTTCCTCTTCTTTTAACTTTGCAATACAATAAGTAATAACCCATCTTGCAATAGCATTAAAAAAAAAAAGGTAAACATTGTGTACCGCAGATATCCACATCCAGTAATCAAAAAAGATTTGAATTCGGCAAAAAAAAAAATGAACTTTTTAGCCGAACTCAGGCTAAAGATTGATACTCATGTATATAATCGAACATACATATAAATATACATGTTATCTAGTTAGGTAGCGGTACGATACCAATTGATCGAAATCGAATGCGCGGCGGAAGAAAAAGCCGGGCGATCGAACTTGCATGTAATATAGACAATACATAATCAAAGATATTGATCAAACATAAAATTGATACTTATCTCTTGAAGCGTGAATGCAACCTCGAATCTAGCCTTCAAGCACGAGCAAAACCCATCCACGCGTTCATCCTCCAATTCCACGGTCTTCTAGTATCCGAAGTTCTATGAACGTAATACTGAGTGGCAAGTATTCGACAAAGAACAATCCACACTTAGGGTTCAATGGCTTTCTTTATATACACACACTTTTTAGGGTAAACCCTAGCAAAAAACGTGTAGCCTCTAACCCACCAGGATATTATTTTTCCTTTTATTTTCCTTGTTAGAATATTCGAAGCCTGAAACCACAGATTTAATAACGAGTGCTTCCTATTGTGGTATTAATTCGGAATATGAACGAATTAATCCTACCACAATAAATTACAATTTATTCCACTAGAAAACGTAATTGCACTCCTACATTTAATTTCAAATCATTCATTAAAAACTTATTTAACTCCCCATGTTAAGATTACGACACCAATCAAATAAATTAAATTATCGACAATTTAATTCATCGAATTTAATCCTTTATATATTTCGCTTAACTTACATCACGCGACGATACAAAATCCACCGCGGGTTTTCACATGAGACTTATAAGCATCTATAAAGGGGTATCATCAATCTCAAAGTCGAGACACGGATTCTATCAACTAATTATTATTTCACAAATGTAATTTGCCATTATCCAATTTACCGGAATACATAGACCCGCAATTGAGTCGTACCTTTTAATAAATCAAAATAATGAACAAATCACATTGATCATAATAATTATATCAAGATTAAGAGTATAAGTACATTTAATGAACTAGAGAATTTGTTTTATATATTCAGTATAAAAACACTTATCTCTACTTGGTCCGTTCAATACATACAAAATGTCTTAGCACAAGAAGAACTACACCGTTCCCATAATGAAGATACATTATATTAATCTTGTGCTACAATCATACCAATGGCTTTGTCCAATTTACATCTTCGATTGTGAACATAAATTTTATACTTATAAGAACCCGATTTATTAATCTTCCGTGTATAAGCTAAACTCTATACACTAAATCATCTACTATATAAGTAAAAGGACACACATATGTAAGACATGATCTATTTAATTCTTTATTAAACAATGAATAAATAATTGTTCTATAATAAATACTATATCCAAACACATGGTTAATAGTATATATAACCCAACACACGATGTATTGGTTGCCTTGTTCTGGGATATTTTACAAGGACTCTTGTCATTGGTTTGCAATTCCAGACACAGACATTGTTGCAATTCTTTGTTTTGACGTAAGGACCGAGATATTCCGCAACATGAAAATGCCTAAAAGTTGTGGTTTCTTTGGCAGAACGCGTTATAGCCTCATAATTTTAAATGAGCGTCTAACGTTGATTTCCTATCCTGATCCAAGATCCGAGATTGACCCAAAACAAGATTCGATGGACATTTGGATAATGAGATAATATGGTGTATACAACTCAGGAAATACACAATTGGACCTCTTCTTATTGAATCTCCGTTAGCTGGTTGGAAGTATCACTTGTTGATTTCTCAGAGTACAACTGGATTTCTGATTTCGTATGATCTTAGTTCTGGGAAAATCAGGGAATTTAATTTACATGGTTCTCCTCAAAGTTTGAGAGTTGCTGCTTACAGGGAAAACTTGATTCCAGTTCCACGAGGAAGTGAGCATAGCACCCAATTAGTTCAAAAATTCTAGAGAAGGTATAGCTCTTCAATTTTAGCGTTCACAAATTAGCACCTTTTTTTTGTTAGAAAAGGAAATATTTCACAAATACATCTACAGAGGATTCAGTTGTGGCCGTGCCACCATATTACAACTATTGGTTACATTATCTAAAGATAACATAGAGTAACTTGTATAGTTGTATTACATTATCTAAAGATACATAGTACTACAACATTACCTGCTATCATTGCTTTGACCCTTCTAACGGACGTGTTTCCATTCTTCTCAGCGCACAAATACCCATCAAGGATGGAGTGTACCCAAAAAAGCGTAGTCGAATTTGGGCTTCCAAGTTCCAACAGTGGTGGCAACTATTGCTGCTAGTCTATAGACGTGGTGCACTGTGGGATTACCCTGCTGCGGGAGGAGGGACCTGGAGCCATCAACAAGCGATGAGTATTGTATGTTTGACCTGTATAGTAATTTAGTTATCTCCTGACAAAGTAGCACCTTATTAATGACATTTTGCATTGCGAATTTAGCAGGATCCATGTATCATCATATCATACTATACTAAAAGGAGTCGGCAACTTAAATGACCCAAAAAATGGCTGTCGGGACCAAAATAACGCAATAAAAAAAAAAAAAAGTTACCAAAGTAACCTTTGCGCACTAAATTAGTGCGCAATAGGACCAAACTGCAAATTTACAGTTAAGTCAATAGGGGTTACATTGTTTTTGTATAATTTTTAAGTTTTGAAATTTCCCGTTTTTTCCATACTTTGACAAAAGATTAGTCATATTTCAAAACGCCGGAATATCAATATTTTATACAGAACATGATATCTTTTTCTGCGAACAATAATGTAGGCTCAATACATCAAGTATACGTAAATGTTTGGATCATCGTTTAGGGGTTGTAAAGTGCCCAAGAAGTTTTGTTTGTTTGAATCTTGTTATCTAAAGGTTTAAGTGTTTTATTTATAATTAGTTTAGGATGTCAAGCGAGTTAGTTATAAACGATAACAAAGAGTAAAATACTATATATCATTAAGAAATAGATGCGCAAAAATTATACTTAATTTAAACCATGCTTCATGCACCCAAGTTGTTTTCTCAATGCTCCCACCTAGGTTTGACCCCTAGTGGTTGGGATAAAAAAGAGATGGCTAAACTACCAAGCCAAGTTTGTGAAAGTGACAATGTAGACATTTTTTTATTATTTATAAAGTTCACTAATGTCATCTAACTTGTTTTCATAAATTGAATTTCGAACCTTGAAATTGACATTCAAAACATCACTACCACGGAATTATCATCTTCAAATATATTTTTTATCACTAGATTTTTACTAAAGATGAATGAAAATTGTGCACCAATTTGGGGAAAAATTCAAATTGAACAGGAAAAAAGACGTTTGTCTAAAAACTGGCCCAATTTACGCAAAATTCAAATTGAACGCAAAAATACACAAAATCAAAAAAAAAAAAATCGCGGGAATCGGACTTCCGAGCGCAAAGTTATGACCGTTTAAAGTTTCACCAATTTACAACTACTTTTTCTCCCTATACTCATGATTTGATAATTTTATCTTAGCAATTTATATACCTACTTAAGTCTACTGGATAAAAAATTTATGGGACTTGCATTACTACGTTACTCAAACATTTTTTTAATGACGTCATTAACGCAGTAAATTACTGCGCTATAGAATAAAACACTTAAACCTAAAGATAATAAGTTTCCAAACAAACAAAATTTACTTCGAGGTACTTTATAACCCCTAAAATGACGATCCAAACGTTTACGTATACTTGATGTATTAAGCCTACATTATTGTTCGCAGAAAAAGATATCATGCTCTATATAAAATATTGATATTCCAGCATTTTGAAACATGACTAATCTTTGGTCAAAGTATGGAAAAAACGTGAAATTTTAAAACTTTAAAATTGTACAAAAAATATATATAAATATATATATAACCCCAATTGACTTAACTGTAAATTTGCAGTTTAGTCTTATTGCGCACTAATTTAGTGAAGGTTACTTTGGTAACTTTTTTTTTTATTGCGTTATTTTGGTCCCTACAGCCACTTTTTGAGTCATCTAAGTTGCGGACTCATACTAAAAGTGGGAAGGTTCTAAGACAAAGTTGAATTACCAAAATGTCAATCAAAAGTTGAAGGACCAATTTATCCTTTACTTGAAAATTATTCATATAATATTTTTGTACTAAAACGTAAATGCACCTTTCAGTAAATAATAAAGTAAATAGTAAAACTTAAAAGATGAATTCATTAATTACTATTAAAATCTGAAGAATGTGAATAGTTAACGTTGCATTAAAAGCACAATAAAAGACCATATTCATCTATTAAAACCAAACTTAATACATAAATATAATGGGAATGAAGGGATAGGAAAGAAAGGAAGAAAAAAAACCAAGAATTTTGTGGATTAGCTTGTGGGGCACGAGGTAGATGCTGGAGGATTGATTCCTGTCATCTTGAGTGATATATTAATTATCTAGGATTGATTCTTGTCATCATGAATGATATATTAATTACTTATTTATTAAGTTAATTACTTTACATCATTTCATATATACAACGTGGATATATATGAACATGAAAAATCCAAATAAATATATAATTATGTGGGAATATTGCTTCTAGTCATCTCGAAGGATATATTTATTTACGTATTCATTTATTGAGATTTGAGGATAAGTCATATAAAAAATCATTTTAAGCTCTACATAATCTATATCTATATATAAATATAAAGTTGAGCATAGATAAGGTGATGTAAGACTCTTAACTACCAAGATTTGCATTTATCTTTTTTCTCCTTTTTGGCATTTTTCTCATTTTTTGGTTAATTTCTGCTAATAACAGCCTTTTACTGTAGCATTTAAGCCCACGTCTGAATCAGTCCAAATAAACCTTTTGTTGAATCAGCCCACGATCAAAAAGCAACTAAATAACCCATAAATGGGCACAATTTAAAGTTTAAGTTTTTTTTTTTTTTGCCCAGCTTTGATTACATATGATTATTACTTAATTCTTATCAACCATATAATAAGTAGCACAAATTTAATCTTTACTTCCCTAACCCACAGCCGATTTTACCATTCTCTCTCACGCCAAGTGAGTTCTTTTGGCTCTCTCTTTCCATTTTATTGTTATAAATTCTTAGAACATTATATAGTTATACTTTTTCTAGATTTTTAGAACATTACATTGTTATACTTTACTAATCTCTATAAAGGTGCAGTTGCACGTTATCCGCAATCAATCTCAATCATATTAAAGAATATTAGACAATATATTTATATTTAATTTATGAGTTACAAAAATATTACTATAATATAGGATTCTATCTACTTAATACTTCTTTGCAATTGATGTTTTCAAAAAAAAATTCTTTTTTCCCATATAGAAAGCATGTTACGACTATGATAATCCAATATTATAGATTAAGTGATCATATGTTTATTTATTGTCACTTACAGATACAAAAGTATTGAAAATCGCACTAAACAAAATTAACATCAATTAAGTTGATTACAGAAATAAAATATAATGATATTTTCTATTAAGAAAAATCAAGTACATACATAAAAAAAAAAAAAATTACATCCAAACAATCTATAAATAAGTATATATCAATTCACCAATCTGCACCCCGTGCTTCCGACTTGCAAACGATAATCAATTGATTTTAGGATGGCTATTGCTGTTTTTCTCATCCTCCTATTTTATTTAAGCATATCCGTATTGGTTTTCCCAAAACTATCCTAACTGATGGTCATTCAGCGTTGAGCTTATCACAAAAAAGTCAATTTTCTATTATTATTTTTTACATAAAAGTCATCCAACTTAAAGTTTATCACAAAAAAGTCACTTTTCTATTATTGTTGTTTACATAAAAGTCATCCAAATTAAAGTTTATCACACAAAAAGTACTTTTTCATTTTTTGTTACGTAAAAGTCATATGGCTTAAAGTTTATCACAAAAATAAAAAAAAATTATTTTTTGCTACGTAAAAATCATCCAACTTAAAATTTATCACACAAAATTACTTTTCTATCTTTTATTATGTAAATGTCATCCAACTTTGGCAAGCTAACTACATAGTAAATCTCACTGAATTCTTATATTTTGTATCAAAAATATGACATGACACTTCAAAATAGAAAAGTGACTTTTATGTGATAAACTCAAAGTCTAATAACAACCGGTGAAATTTACTTGTCTATCGTCTATGACTAATACCTGTAAATGATAATATTTTTATATTTTAATAATAATGGCTAACATAAAGGAGTTTGAAATCAACTAAAAAAATAGAAGGTTAGATAAAATTCTAACATTTACTATCCTGTTATAGATATAATCATATATTGTGGATGTCTATATTTAGGAGAAATATTAGGGCTAATAACTTTGGGACCAAGTCAATATTCTCCTATAAATAGAGTTGTTCCCTTCATTGTATTTCATCCCTCAAGAGAAATAAGAACTAACTCTCCTCTCTTCTATTTTTCTCTGCAATATTCTTCTTCTTACTTTATTATTTTATAACACGTTATCATTTGACAGACTCTACCGTCTCAAGAAATTTTCGAAGGCTAAGGTACTATTTTTATTTTCTCTATTTTGTGGCTAACCTTACAAAACTTGAGTTCGTTGCCCTCGATATTTCGGGCAAGAACTACCTATCATGGGTTCTAGATGCTGAAATCATCTTGATGCTATGGGTCTTGGAGACACCATTAAAAAAAAAAAAAAAGCATCCAACCAAGAAAATGCCAAGGCTATGATATTCTTGTGTCATCACCTTGATGAGGCCCTGAAGATTGAATAACTAACTATTAAGGATCCGCTCGTTTTATGGAAAAACTTGAAAGAAAAGTATGATCACCTAAAGATGGTCTTCCACCTAAAAGCACGGCACGAATGGATCAATCTAAGGCTACAAGATTTCAAGTCAGTTATGAATTACAATTCTGAGATGTTCAGAATTACTTCGATATTGACACTATGTGGAGAAACGATTAGTGATTTTGATAAAGAATTTGAAAAGACGTTCTCCACCTTTCATGCCTCGAATGTGCTCCCGCAACAAATATTGAGAGAAAGGTTTCACAAAGTATTGTGATTTGATTGCTCATCTTCTTAAAGAATCGAACAAAACAATGATTTGCTAATGAAAAATTACGAGAATCGGCCCTCTTGCGGCAAACACCCCCGAAGTGAATGAGGTGTACGCCCACCACCTAGGCGGGGAAAAGGTCGCGGCCCGATTCGTGGTCATGTTCGTGGTCGTGATAATGGTCAAGGAAGAAATTTCTTCCCTTGTGTTAATCATTCATCAAAGAAGAATCACTACCCGAGAGAGGGAAAAGAAGGATGATAGGCATGAAGTGCCGGAAGCACGTGGCTCGGTAAAATAAATGCTATCGATGTGGTGGAAGTGGACAATCGGGCACGTACACGTCGTACGGCAAAGCACGTGGTTGAGCTTTATCAGGCATCAATGAAAAGAAAAGAGAAAAATCCTAAAGCAAATTTTATCTCTGAAAATCAAGTTGACATCACACACTTGGATGTAGCAGATTTCTTTGAGCATCCTGAAGGAAAGATAGAACACTTGATTGGTGATGGATCTATTATGAGAGATGATTGAATAGTTTGTTTTAATTTTTGCTGGTCATAGTTTTTAGTGAATAAAAGATCATGTAACAGTAGTTTTTTACATGAGTGCTAGTCTTTCAATTAGTATTAATTAGTCTAGATCTAGTCCCATTGTTATTGTTAGTTATTAATAAAATTTTAGTCTGGTTTGTCTTGATTAAATAATGGTTTAATATTGAAGTTAGTTTGCTTGTTAACAAGGCAGAGGACGTTTATTTTTGTTGCCAAAAGACCATTTGAATTATTACATGTAAACCTCTTTTATGTATTTTGTACTGACCATGTCTACGGTTAATATTCTAATACCCAGCAAATGCCGTTGGCAATTAATAAAGAAATACATATATGTTGTACTGTTAGTTTTAATTGGCAAGAAAAGGGGAACGTTTAGTGAAAGGTAATTAAAGTTGTATACAAAAAAATTATAGAGATCATTTTTGAATGGCTTCAGGAGATCACAAAGTGGTTGAGTTGGATAAAAAACCAACTATGTTTTTCCAAATATTTTAATATTTATTGTTCCTTCATGCATGGTCTAATTTAATTTGATTCCTACTTGAATAGTTCACTGTTGCGTATTTTATTAAGAGTAAACAACAAAGGAAAATAATATTGTATGTATGAAAAGGGCAAAGAACCTCATGTGATTTAGGAATGCCGCATATATAAAACTTATTTTATATATCCTACTTGCTTTACAATAGTAAGTTTTATTTTTCCTAATTAAAGTAAAGGAGATATGAGTAAGTACTACATATGGCGTGTGTGTGTTTCATTGACTCTCATTTATGATTAATTTTTAAGTGTAAGTACATTGATACAACAGACTATTATATGATATGATATATGTATATTTGCATGTTAACTATGATTGCCATGTTAATTATGATTGCCGCTGTTATCTGCTCCTTGTACATTATTTGGACTATTCTTATTCACAGCATAGGTGGTTAAGCTTTACAAGCAGGTACTTGGGCATGACCTACTTTACTAATGTTATATCCCGTATTTTGTACGTTGGAATATTTTAAGTCAAGTTGCGAGTTATGGACAAGACTTTAATTTCCGTTTTGTTGATTTTGTTTTAATGTACAAGTTGCATATTCATCTTTTCATTGGTATGAAGTGTTAAGGGTAAATTTGAAATAAGAAAAATTTGGGGTTAAAAGTGAATTATGAAAAGTTAAGCATTTCATGAAAATTAAGGGCTAGAAGTGAAATAAATATTTCATGAAAATGGCCATATGTAGCCATGTGTGTGGTGTGGGCCATGGTACACTAATGTGGGATTTATATAAGTATAGAAGATGACTAAGTCATTATTATTCATCATCTCCACCTCTTAGAACTTTGTAGAACCTTGGAGAAAAAAATAAGGAACTATTCGGCCAAGGCAAAAAAATGGAAGATCATGAATAGTGATCAAACAAAAAATATTTTCTTCTAGTTTCCTACTAATTGAAGGTCCTCTATAACATGGAGTTGTTGTTGAAGCAAGCAAAGTGTTTGTTCTTGAAGTTCTCATTCCTAGCCGGTAGAAAAGTTTGGGAAAAAGGTATGGTTTAATCTTCTTTTTATGTGTTATGAATGGTTGGTGCATGTCGTAGTATGTAGAAATGATTGAAAATCATGGAATCTTGCAAGTGGAAGTTGAATCGTGGTGCGTGTGAGTTTGGCCGTGTATAGCAGTGTTGTGTGTGTGGTGATGAATTAATTTTCTTTGGCATGTTTAGTTGTTGTAGTGTGTTGAAATGGATGAGAATCATTAAAAATATATATGTGTGGTGGTGCCGAACATAGGTCCTCTTGTGTGGTTAAGAATGAAATTATTTCATTTCGTATTTTGGGTGTTGTCATTATGGATCCTATGATGAAAATGGGAGTTTAATGATTCAAGTTGATGTGGTGATCGTTGTGGGCTGTTTTGGAAGCTAATGAGATTGTAATATGGTTTCTTGTATTTATGATAACAATGTTGTTAAAGTATGGCTCGTTGGCGTAGTTTGTGAATTTTGAAGAAAGAAATGTGTTGTCGTGGTTCCTATGGAAGTGGAAGGTTTCGTTCCATGGTATAATGGTCAAGTTGTTTCGATCATCAGGCGGATTGTTGGAAATATTCTTGAATCTTGTTTGAATGATCTCGATTAATATTTGAATACGTGAGCGTCGATGTTGACTCGAATGTATGTAGTTGAATGGAATGTTGGTGAATTGTGTAGAAAAGAGTTACTAATGTTAGAATGCGTTTTGAATTCATTATTGATGTCGTTGAATGGTTGTTGGTATTGTTGTTGATAATATCAAGCCGAGTTGAATTTCGTGACGTCGAGTTTATAGGAAATGTCGCCAAATTTCCGTAAATAAAGTAGCTTGGAATTGGATTCTTCTGATGCTTATGACTAATGGTTGATGTCTAATGACGTTATCAGTAGATTTTGAGAAGCCGAGGCTTAAGTTTGGATTAAGGTAGAAGCGGCGAGGTATGTAAAGCTTATCCTTCTTTTCTTTGGCATGTCCTAGACGTAAGTAAGCTATGATATGTTACGAGCCTTGGGGCAACTCTATTCAAGTTCCGAGCATGTTTATGATCCATATTTGCTTCGATGTCAGGCATCCTTATATGGTCAAGCTATGGCTTATATGTCTTTTGTATGGTCGATTTCAAAAGTTTCATAAAGAGATTTTGTTCGTAAAAGATTCGTAACCACGAACGACCGTAACTTTCACGTATGCATGCTGACGTTTTGAAACGTTCGTAGATGATTTTATGACGAATATGTCACGACCCAGCTCCGTAGGCCGTGACTAGTGCCCGAGCTGGGCACCCAAACACATTCTTTAATCCGAATCACATACGTATGGCTTATGCGTATACAAATATCAAACACTGCCTCAAATTATATCAAACTGCTCACACACAAACATATATACATCGAAGTTTGAAGGCTATCAAATGGCGCAACCCGCCCAAAACATATACAAATGCAAGTACAGTTAAGGTCGCTACTCATTAACGGGGATCGCCGAACATATAACATACGAACACACCGTACGTAATAGGCATAACCCACATATACGTCTACGTACCCCTAAATGCACTACCGTAATCATATGACGGATGTGGCCCCGCCGTACCCCCGAACAAACAAATACATATGCAGCGAACGGATATATACCAAAACGTGGGTTCGAATAAAGCGGAGCACTCCAAACAGCTAATAGGTGTCCTAAAACGTGATCACCGAATCGTACGTCCGTACTGCGGGCATGAAACGCAATTTCCGAAGTGCGGGGGGGTCAATTTTAATACGAACCGAGTATGCAAAGTGTAAGATATAGTAAACAAATCGAGTCATAATCGAAACAAGTACGTAAAAGTAAAGCTGATATCCAAATACCAAAATGTTTATTTTCAAAATACAAATCATGCATGTGGCTTCTGGGAAATATGGTCGCCGTTTTTGGCGCCATAACACAAGATAACACCGTAAAGTTTCAAATCTCCATATCCCCATCACACATCATAACACATCATAACGCCATAACACAAAGATAACACCAAATATAAGTGAACCCGCCCCTTGAATAGTGGCCCGGTGAACCATAACACAAAGATAACACCGAGTATAACATAGTGCGCACGACAACATAACCGGCCCGGACTCCCGAAAGATACAAATGTAATGCACGAGCAAAGTCGTGAGTAACCATATGTATAAAATCATTATTATAGACTCAAAAGATAAGTAAAATGACCATACTTGGAAATCGGGATAATAGCCATACCAAATTCTTTCAAAAGTCATCAGGGTTACATAAAGGAGAGTCGCGGATCCACTGGACGGTGTTGACCCGAGCCGGCCCGCCTATGGGAAAACATACTCATCATACGCCATGAAATCTCCTACGAACATATCGAGGCAATCCGAGCCTTTCGTGAAAGTTACGTCGTTCGTAGTTACTAATTCTTTAAAAACAAAACTTTTTACGCAACATTTGGAAATCAATTATTCCAAAGATATAAGGGCCAATATTTCATCACATCAAGCATACGAATACCAAGAAACAAATAAGAATCATAGACATGCTTTGATTGCGGAATAGAATTTCCTCGAGGCTCGTGTCATAGCCTATTTGCAACTAAGGCATGCCAAAAGCAAGGAAGGGTTGAGCTTACATACCTCGTCCGCTCTCAAAGCTAATCCCAACCTACGTCTCGGGCTCCCCAAGGTCTACATAACGCTAACGGATGTCAAATATTAGCTATAGGCATTTAAGCATTTAATTCCAAACTAGCACTTAATTCTACAGAAATTTGGGCAAAGATTTCCGTAAATAGACCAACCCGAGAATTTAACTCGCCAATTCAACAACAACAACACCAACAATCATTCTAACAACATCAACAATCAATCCGAAAAGCAATATAACATAAGTAACCCTCTTTTACATCATTCAACAACATTCATTATATTCAATTCAACGACTTACATTCAAGCCAACATCATCGCTCATACATTCAAATACTAACCCGAACCCATACCAACAATATTCAAGAACATTTTAAACAATTCATACAATGTTTCAAACATCCCAAACAACACCCCCACTTCACCCGAAATCTGCCCCAAACCCGAGAACACAACTATAACCCATTCCTCACTTCCAAATCATGATTTGCACCAACAATCCACACTCTAACAATGTCATTCCCATAAATATAAAAATTACATTAAATGCACATTAACCTCCAAATCAACCCATAGCAATTACAACATCAACTTGAATCATTAAACTCTCATTTCCAACATAGAATCCACATAACAATAACAATCAAAATACTAAATAGAATTGATCCATTCTTTGCTACACTTCACAAGCCATATTCGGCCAACACATCCACAACCAACTTTACTACAACAATCAAAACATGCTAACTAGAATTAATTCATTACTTCCACACAACACAACACACACACACGGCCAACACACCATGCACACGGCTCACTTCCACATGCAATATTTCCATGAATTTCATCCATATTTACATACTACAACATGCACACATCATTCATAACATAAAAACAAGATTAAATCTTACCTTTTCCTCTTATCTTCACAACTAGGCTAGGGTTTGCGATTGATGAAATGAGTGATCTATTGGCCCAAACAACAACTCCACGTTACTGAGGGACCTCCAATTAGTGGATTTGCTTGAAGGAAATATTTTTGTGATGGCTCAATTTGGTCTTCAATTTTTTTGGGTCTTGGTCGAATGGCCCTTTGTTGTTCATCCAAGTTCTCTTTTTTTTTTCTAAGTGTGGAATGAGATATATGACTTAGTATTCATCTTTTGTGCTTCATATAAGAGTTATACATGTGTCCATGGCCCACACATGGTTTGGACCAATTAAAATTGGCCACAAAATGTGTGGGATCCACTTCCAACCCACACGGCCAAATGGCCAAGAATGCATGATTTCCAACTTCCAATTATTTCACTTTTGGTCTCAAATTTTCCTAAATGTTTCATGCCAACAAATTCATGAACAACTTATGTCTTAAAACAAAAAGAAGGTCAAAAGTCTCGACTTTGTATCCCGGAATGGTCTTGACCCTAACTTATCATAGTCAACCCGGATTGTCCCGATGTACAAAATACGGGATATAACAGAATAATATCCCCAACTTTCATGGGCGGGCCCGGATTGGGTTGACGCTCGTCCGTGGGTCCCGCGACTTTCCTTTGTATAGTTCTAACGACCTATTTTTGAAAGAACTTAATGTGGCTAGCATTCTGACCCCCGAGTATGGTTACTTACTTATCTGTTAAGTCTGAAATGAGGATTTTATGCATACAATTTTGATACGTATCTATGGTTTCTAAAAGTTCTATTTGACCGTTCCGAGTGACGCTTCTGAGGAAACTTGATTTGACTATTGTTTTGGCTTTTAAATGATGGTTCGTTTTGATTAACCTATCGAGTCTTTGAAAATGTTTTAAACCGTATTTGGTTACTCATGATTCGCTCGTGCATTCGTTGTTATATTTTTCGCCAAGTCCCGAGCCGGTATGTTATCGTGCGCACTATGCTATATTCCGAAGTATGATGTGTTTTTCGAAGTATGATTATGAGTATTACGAAAATCAGCGGGTTCGCCGGCCCTAGGTAAGGGTCGGTGCCCATCATGCCCTATCAAAAATTGGTGTGACAAATTGCATCGCAGCGCTCGTCCTAGGGGTTGTTCCCCGCAAAGTCGTGTCCAAGCAGAGTCCCGTTTATGGTGCAGCCGCGCCACATTTATAAACAGGAGGCTACGGGGCATCTAGGGTGGTTACTCTTCTTTCACATCTGAGATCGTGCCATAGAGCCAAGTCATAGGAAATGAGATTTCTCGCACTAACCTTTGGTTTCAGCAGAAGAATGGCATCGACAGAAGGAAGTGATTAGCGATATTGGAAGTTACAAAGCACGCAGGTAAGAAAAGGTATGAAAGATATATGTCGGGTAAGATATTGAAGTACGATTGAAATACAAGTCAAGATTAAAAGGGAAAGTAAACAAGAAAGTGTAACAAAAAGCTGTCGAGTTGGGCATATGAGGTATGTTCATCATTTTCGTACTATTATTGATATTGGGAGCCCTGTGAGGCTGTGATATGATGTGATATGTATATACATATGTTGGCCCTGTGAGGCATTGTTGGTATTTCCTGCGTGCAGGTTTTGGGATAGTAAGAAATATAGAGAAAACTCTGCCGAAATTTTTCCAGAAATAAAAAGAGAATGAGATATGGGTTTGTTTGACTTGAAAGGTCGTGCCGATAGTAATAGTGAGATTAAGACAAGAGTACAGAGGAAAAGAATTGTGATGTATATGAACGTATTTGATAAGACAACTTGTGAGCTATTAAGGATAAAGTTGATCGAAAGTGGTAAAAAGGTTACGAGTGTTACACTATGAGATCGAATATGAACGGACAACGCGAGTATAATGAAGATTGTTGTGAAAATAAATAAAGCCCAGTGAGAAAGTGGCCAAGGCTATGATGTGATCTACGTAGCTAGAATACAAAGGCAAGTGCGAAACGGGAAAAACAAGCCATGGAACGAATAAGGAAGGGTTGAGTTAAGGATTAAGAGACGACACGGGATAATGTGCCTAGAGTGTTACACAAGTTGAATAAAGGGAATTACAAGAAGGAAAAGTTTAAACCGAGATATATTGGACCTTATTACATTATTCGTAAGGTAAGAGGAGATGGAAAAGAAATAGACGGGTAGAAGAGATTGCGTGCTATGGTAATAAAAGAAAAACCCCCGAGATCCTTATAAGACCTTTATTAATTGAACATTCGAGGACGAATGTTCTAAAGGGGGAAGGATGTTATATCCCGTATTTTGTACGTTGGAATATTTTAAGTTGGTTGCGACAAGTTATGGACAAGACTTTTTAATTTCCGGTTTTGTTGATTTTGTTTTAATGCATGTTGCATATTCATCTTTTCATTGGTATGTGGAGTAGTTAAGGGTAAATTTGAAATAAGAAAAAAATTTGGGGTTAAAGGTGAATTATGAAAAGTTAAGCATTTCATGAAAATTAAGGGCTAGAAGTGAAATAAATATTTCATGAAAATGGCCATATGTAGTGCATGTGTGTGGGCCATGGTACACTTGTGGGATTTATATAAGTATAGGAAGATGACTAAGTCATTATTATTCATCATCTCCACCTCTTAGAACTTTGTAGAACCTTGGAGAAAAAAATAAGGGACTATTCGGCCAAGGAAAAAAAATGAAAGATCATGAATAGTGATCAAACAAAAAATATTTTCTTCTAGTTTCCTACTAATTGGAAGGTACTCTATAACATGGAGTTGTTGTTGAAGCAAGTAAAGTGTTTGTTCTCGTTCTCATTCCTAGCCGTGTAGAAAAGTCATGGAAAAGGTATGGTTTAATCTTCTTTTATGTGTTATGAATGGTCAAAGTATGTCGTAGTATGTAGAAATGAATGGAAATCATGGAATCTTGCAAGTGGGAAGTCGAATCGTGGTGTGTGCGAGTTTGGTCGTGTATATGTGTGTTGTGTAGGGTGATGAATTAATTTTCTTTGGCATGTTTAGTTGTTGTAAAGGTGTTGAAATGGACGAGAATCATTAAAAATATATGTGTGTGTGGTGGTGGCCGAACATAGGTCCTCTTGTGTGGTTAAGAATGAACTAATTACTCATTTTTTCGGGTGTTGTCATTATGGATCCTATGATGAAAATGGGAGTTTAATGATTCAAGTTGATGTGGTGATCGTTGTGGGCTGTTGTCACACCCCGATCTTACTAGGGTGTGATGGGCACCCGACCCCGTATTCGGAGCCGAGCGAACCCGCTGACTCTTATCGCACATATGAACTACGCCGTTTTTTTTTGACAAGCATTAACATACATAGCACCATTATGAACATCGACTAATAAGCTTTACGATCATACTATACAATGACGGGACAATCACGAGTACAAACAAGCATCGTACATCTCTGAAGCCTCACGAGCCTCTAAACATAGTACACATATACATGGAAGTACTTAGCATCGCTGTGCCCGAATATATACACAAAAGTAGTACCAAGAAACCGGGCTCCGAAACAACCGGAGCGCCGCAAAATGCCGCCGAGAAAACCCTTAGATCAACTCCGGCCATTATTCGCCGACTCGCGCGATGAAACGCAACGCCCACATGAAGCGGGCGCGCACGAATAGTGTACCGAGTATGTAAGACATAGAAAATAACATAAACAAGAAAGTATAGATTGTAAATAACAACATCGAGGGGTCATGGATATATATACCGAGATAATGTACCTCGTGTATTAGAACGCCCTTTTTCAGTTTGATATCATACATGCTTGTTTTTCCTTTTTGAAAACAAAACATTCTCTTTCATGTACAAGAAGTAGAATTTATATCTATCATAA
>NW_026714814.1:0-28728 GCF_029784015.1 Lycium ferocissimum | reverse complement strand
GTGCAAGTATCGGGTATAAATGTGACCTTTTAGTTGGGTCGTGACGGTAAACGATACAGAAAATTATACTTTTTAAATCAAAGTTGAAGGCTTGGGAATTTTTCTCTTTTTTTTTTTCTTTAGGGCCGAATCCTCCTTTCTCTTGCTTCTTTCTTTCTTTTTTTTTTTCCTTTCCAATTCTTAAATAAGGATGAACTAGTCATCTTTCCATATTTATATTTTAGTCCCTTCCAATCATAAAATTTTACATGTCTCCTTCTTCTATTTCTCTAGATTCTTCTTGAAAGAAGACTAATTTGTCTTGAATTTTCCATAAAAATTACTTTGTCTTATTTTTTGCCACAACTTTGCCATATTGACACTTAAGCCCCACAATTAAGGATATGGACACATGGCCATAGGTAGGACCCACACTTTATGTCACATGGCCAAAGTGGCCTTTTCAAGAGTTTTCTTGAACTCTTCGTGAAATTACCATTTTGCCCCTAGACTTCCCTCACTATTACCGAACCATTTTGCAATTTTCCCTTTTTGTCCTTGGCCTTTCTCAATACTTTCATACTAAATTCATAAATAACCTTCACCAACAACTTGTGTACTAAATAGTCTTAGAAAATTATCTTGCCGCAAATTCCTTGCAAATACCTCGGATTTTCCGGTCGTACAAAAATACGGCTATAACAATAAACGTATTAACAAAACCATAGGGATCATAGTCATATGCCAAACCAATCCGAGTCCGCCGCGGAAGGTTACGAACATTATTCACTTTAGAACTTTCTACGAACAAATCGAAGCAATCCGAGCCTTTCTGTGAAAGTTACGGACGTTAAGTGTTTCGGAATCATTTAGGAACAAAACTCTTTTGAAAACAAAACCTTTATGCAACCTTTGAAATTTAATTATACAAATGCCATAAGGACCATGATTTGACCACATTAAGAATATGAATATCAAGAAGCCAATAAGAATCATAAACATGCTCGGATCACCAGAATAGAATTACCTCGAGATTCGTGTCATAACTTACTTTCAACTAAGACATGCCAAAGAAAGAAAGGTTGAGCTTTACATACCTTAGCCGCTTCCTAAGCTAATCCGAACTTACGTCTCGACTTCCCACAATCTACAATAAGGTCATTAGGTTATCAGACATTAGCCATAACACTCGAGAATCCAATTTCAAATTAATACTTTGTCTATAAAAATTTCGACTGACATTTCCTATACTTCAACATCCCCGAGAATTCAACTCGGCCAAATCACAACAACCCAACCAACAACCATACTAACAATATTCATAAGTGATTCAAGACGCATTCTAACACTAATAATTCCTTTCTACACAATTCGACAACATTTCATTCATATTCAAATAACTACATATGATCAATTCAACACCAATGCTCACGTACTCAGTTACTCATCATGCAACCATTCAAACATGATTTAAGAACATTCCAAGCAATCCATACAATATCCAAAACAACCCAAACAATAAGCCATTTCACCGAAATCTTCCAACTACATTAGGAACATTAATAACACATTTTCTTCTTCCGAGATTCATAAACTACATCAACAATTCCATACGTCTCCACAACATCGTTTCCATTGAACAAGAAACCACATTGAAATCATATTATCTTCCAAATCAGCCCACACGATGATCACTTCAACTTGGATCATTAAGCCTTCATTTTATATCATAGAATCCACAACAAACAACAACTAAAACACTACATAAAATTAGTTCTACACTTTTACACCACACTACATATATTCGGCCACAACATAGCACACCATAATCTCATGAATTCCATTCATCTCCACATATCACAATATGCATAAACACCTATAAAACATGTAAGGAAGATTGAACCTCACCTTTCCATCCATCTTCTCTTCTCGGCTAAGCTTTGGACAAGGCAACAGCGAACATCACTTACTCATCTGTGGGTACTGCGCGGCATGAAACGCGGCCCCAGAAGAAAAGGGGTCGATGCGGAATATGTGCGAGCATGTAAAGCATGGCATACGAGAAAACGAGGTCATAACCAAAGTAAGGAGTGCGGAAAATGAGCATAAAAATCCCAAATACCAAAGTGCTTGCACACCAAGTACAAATCATACATAAGCGGTACGGAAGACAAATGTGATAATCCGAATGCCAAAATGCTTAGCTTTCTTTTGTAAAACGTTTAAAAATCTCATATATATAGAAAATAGAACAAATCATATGAGCTGACATTAACCGACTGATCATAATCCAGACTGTCAAAATCACATATCATATGCACACATATCGTGTCCCGGCCCTCTAGTGAGGGACTCGACAAATAAGATCATATCATCATATTATCACATATCACATACCGCGGTCAAGTACCCAGCGGCCAATATCACATATACACATACCGCGGTCAAGTACCCAGCGGCCAATATCACATATACACATACCGCGGTCAAGAACCCGGGTCATCACATATACACATACCGCGGCCAAGAATCCACAATATCACATACACACATACCGCGGTCAAAACCCGGCGGTAATATCACATATACACATACAAGCGGCCAAATACCCAATACGTCAATATCACTCGGGAACATATCAAACCGAACTTCAAAACTATAGTCACGTATCAAAATCACATACATAAAAATCCTTATTTCAAACTCAACCGATAAATAAGTAATCATCCTCGGGGTCGGAAGGATGGTCATATTAAATTCTTTCAAAAATAGGTCGTTAGAACCAAACATAAGAAAGTCGCGGGACCCACGGACGAGCGTCAATCCAATCCGGGCCATATGAAAATTAAAGTCATTACTCGTCATGAAATCATTTGCGAAGATATCAAAGCGATCCAGCCCTTTCTTGAAAGTTACGGGCGTTCGTAGTTCGGAATCGTTTAGGAACAAAATTCTTTTGAAAACAAAACTTTTATGCAACTTTGGAAATTTAGTCATACAAAAGACATAAGGACCATAATTCGACTACGATAAGAAATAGTATAAACGGACTGTCACTTGAAAGTCGGGACAAAAGTTATATCAAACATCTTTCGGACGTCACCCGGAAACATATCAAACATCATAAATATATCAAAGGACCATAGTTATACGTCAAACCAATCCGAGTCCGCCTCGGAAAGTTACGAACGTTACTCACTTTTAGGACCTTTTACGAACAAATCAAAGCAATCCGGTTTTGTCTATGAAAGTTACGGACATTTTTAGACATAAGATCCCTTCGAAACAAACCGTATACATAGCATTTCAAATCCAATCGCATCAAAGACATACGGTCCATAGCTTGACCACATTAAGGATGCCAACATCAAGAAGCAAATACGAATCATAAACATGTTCGGATTTTTCGAATAGAATTACCCCCGAAGCTCATAACATATCATAGCTTAGCCATATCTAAGACATGCCAAAAGAAGGAAAGGTAAGCTTTACATACCTAAATGCGCTCCCGAAGCTAATCCAAATTTACGTCGTGGACTTTCCAAGATCTACAATACGTCATTAGATATCAAGCATTAGCTAAAGGCATTTAGGAACCCGATTTCCAAACAAACACCAAATTCTACAGAAATTTGGGCAGCATTTCCCCTGTAAATGCGACACCCCGAGAATTCAACTCGGCCAAATTCATCAACAACAATACCAACAACATACTAGCAACATCAATAATCAATTCCAAACGTCTTCTAACATTAGCAACCCTTTACTACATAATTCCACAACATTCATTTTCTTCAACTCAATCACTTATATTCAAACCAATATTCATGCTCATACGTTCAATTACTAATCTGAACTCATTCACATAATATTCAAGAATACTTCAAACACTTCACACAATATTTTCAACAATCCAAACAATACTCCATTTCACCCGAAATCCTCCCCAAACCCGAGAACAACACTAACATATCTCCTTCTTCCAAAACTCATAAGTTACACCAACAATCCATACTTTAACAATGTCATTCTCATAAATATAAAATTTACATTAAAAGCACATTAACTTCCAAATCAGCCCATAACCATTACAACATCAATTTGAATTATTAAACTTGCATTTTCGTCATAAAATCCACCACGACGACAACTAAAATACTAACTAGAATTAATTCGTTCTTTGTTATGTAACTTGACCCCCTATTCGGCCAACACACCCCCATGCAAATTCCATGATTTTCATCCTTTCCCACACTTTACAACAATCAAAACATGCTAACTAGAATTCAATTCATTACTTCAACATAACACAACACACACACACACGGCCAAGCTTCCACATCCACGGCTCCACTCCAACTTCCATATTCTCATGAATTTTATTCATTTCCACATACCATAACATGCACAAACCATTCATAACATAAAAAAAAAAAAAGATTAAACCTTACCTCCTTCCTTTCTTCTTCACTTGACTATGGCTTGTTCTTGCAAGAATAAGGGGTTTGCTTGCTCCAACAATTGTTTCACGTTAAAGAGGACCCTTCAATGGTTGGAATTGCTAGAAGAAATATTTTTTTGGAAGTGGATTCTTGGTCTTCAAATTTTTGCTCTTTGGCCGAATGGCCTATGGTTTCTCCTCTCCAATTTTTCTTGAACTTTCTAGAGGATGAAGATGAGAAATATGATGACTTAGTCATCTTATGCCTACATATATAATTAATACATGTGGCCTATGGCCCACATGTCACATGCAAGGCCACATGGCCATTTTTTTCATGAATTCTTAGTTTCCAAAACTTCATTTTTGGTCCCAAATTTTCATGAAATGTCTAACTTTCCATAATTCACTTTTGACCCCAAATTTTTCTTATTCCAACTTTACCCTTAACACTCCATACCAATGAAAAGATGAATATGCAACTTGTGCATTGAAACAAAAATCAACAAAAATCGAAAATTAAAAGTCTTGTCCATAACTTGTCGCAACCAACTTAGAATATTCCAACGTACAAAGTACGGGGTATAACATCCTTTCCCCCTTTAGAACATTCGTCCTCGAATGTTCAACTTGTCGTATGGGGTCTTAAGGATCTCGATTTAAACTTTTCCTTCTTGTAATTCCCTTTACTCAACTTGTGACATTCTAGGCACATTATCTCGTGTCGTCTCTTACTCTTTAACTCAAACCCTTCCTTATTCGTTCCATAGCTTGTTTTTCCTTTTCACACTTGCCTTTGTATTCTAGCTACATAGATCACATCACAGCCTTGGCCACTTTCTCACTAGGCCTTACTTATTCTCATAACCATCCCCGTTATATTCACATTATATCTTATTCGTAACCAATCCCATAATATAACACTTCTTAACCCTTTACCCTTTTTTGATCAACTTCTTCCTCTGTACTTTTTTCTTAATCATACTATTACTTCTTTCTCGAGGTCAGCCATACTCGTAACTTATTCAAATCTTACCATTACGGTGGACACGGTCTTTCAAGTCGCATTACAAACCTACATCTCATTTTCTCTTTATTTAAGGGGAAAATTTCGGCGAGTTTCCTCTATATTTCTTATCATCTCAAAACCTGTACACAGGGAATACCAACAATGCCTCGCAGGGCCAAAGTACATATATACATATTATATCATATCGCAGCCACACAGGGCTCCCAATATCATCAACAGTACACAAATGATAAACATACCTCGTATGCCCAACTCAAACGGCACCTGTTATACTTTCTTGTTTACTTTCCCCTTTAATCTTCAACTTGTATTTCAATCGCAACTTCAATATCTTTCCCAACATATATCTTTCATACCTTTACTTACTCGCGTACTTTGTGACTTCCAACATCATCAATCACTTTCTTCTGTCAGTGTCATTCTTCAGCTGCAATCACAAATCGGGGTAAGGAGTCCCATCTCCTATGACTTGGCTCTATGGCACGATCTCAGATGTGAAAGAAGAGTAACCACCCTAAATGCCCCGTAGCCTTCTGTTTATAAATGTGGCGCGCTACACACTATAAACAAGAACTCTCTTGGACACGACTTTGCGTACAACCCCTAGGACGAACTAACTCGATACCAATTTGTCACACCCTTAATCGATAGGGTGTGATGGGCACCCGACCCTTACCTAGGGCCGAGCGAACCCACTAACTTTCGTAATACTCATAATTATCTTGGGCCGCAAATCATATCATAAGTACATAATAAAAAAATTTTTTTCAAAACAAACATGCCTTTCATCTTTATCAAACCAAATAAAACTAGTACCGCATGAAATTTGCCAACATATGAAGTTCGTAACATAATGCACAACGAAATATCGGCTTACATAGCCGCGTACAAAACTGACATATCACACACACGACACTGTCTGCAAAGTCTCTACCATAACTTCAGATACCATACAAAAACATTCTGACTCGGCAGCACTCCGAGGAAATGGAGCTCGCCAATCCAAATTGGAACATCTTCTGCTAACATCACTTACTCATCTGTGGGTACCTGCGCGGCATGAAACGCAGCCCCCGAAGAAAGGGGGTCAGTACGGAATATGTACTGAGCATGTAAAGCATGGCATACAGAAAATGAGGTCATAACCAAAGTAAGAAGTGCAGAAAATGAGCATAAAAAATCCAGAATACCAAAGTGCTTGCACCTGAAGTACAAATCATACATAGGCGGTACAGAAGACAAATGTGATAATCCGAATGCCAAAATGCTTAGCTTTCTTTTGTAAAACGTTTCTGTCTCATATATATAGAAAATAGAACAAATCATATGAGCTGACATTAACCGACTGATCATAATCCAGACTGTCAAAATCACATATCATATGCACACATATCGTGTCCCGGCCCTCTAGTGAGGGACTCGACAAACAAGATCATATCATCATATTATCACATATCACATACCGCGGTCAAGTACCCAGCGGCCAATATCACGCAACATCAATAATTAATTCAAAACGCATTCTAACGTTAGCAACTCTTTTCTACATAACTCGGCAACATTCCATTTATATCCAATTCAACTACATACATTCAAACCAACATCAACGCTCACATAGTCAAATACTAATCCGAGATCATTCAAACGAGGTTCAAGAACATTTCAAGCAATCCGCACAATATTCAAAACAACCCAACCAATATGCAATGCCACCCGAAACCTTCCCAACTTGGCAAGAGCAACACAACACATTCTTTTCTTCCAAATTCATGAACTATACCGACAATCCACACGTTAACAACATCATTCTCATAAATTCAAGAAACTATATTAAAATCACATTAGCCACTAAAACAGCCCACAAACATTTACAACTTCAACTTGAAGCATTAAACCTTCATTTGCATCATAGAATCCACAACAATCAACAACCAAAATACTAAGTAAAATTTGTTCATCATGTCCAACCAAAACAGCCCCTACTCACGGCCAAGCACTAACATACAAAGTTTCATGAATTTCATCCATTTCAACGTACTACAACACGCACAACCATCTATAAAACATGTAAAGAAGATTAAACCTTACCTTTTCCACTTAGCTTTCCAACTTGGCTATGGTTTGTGAATTGCAAGAATGAATGGTTTGCTTGCTCCACCAACTACTCCACGTTATAGAGGACCTTCCAATTGGTTGAAAAGCTAGAAGAAATTATTTTTTCTTGATCAATTCCCATGGCACCATGTTCGGCCACCATGGCCGAATATTGCTCTTCATTTTTTTTCTCCAAGCTTCTTGAATTTTCTTAAGTTGAAAAGATGAGTTTTGGTCTTGCTTAGTCATCTCTTGTATATATATATACTTAGTCCCTACAAATACATGGTGCACACATGTACCACTCATAGTTTTAAACTAATCAAATTTGGCCAACCAAGGGGGGGGGGGGGGGGGGGGGAGGACCCCACATCTCACGGCCACATGGCCATTTTCATGAAATATTTTTGCAACTTCTAGCACTTAATTTTCCTCAATATTTCCATCCAAGAAATTCATAAACAACTTGTGCATTACACCAAATCGAAAAATAGCCTTGTCCTTAGTGTCACACCCCGATCTCCCTAGGGTGTGATGGGCACCCGACCCCGTAACCGGAGCCGAGCGAACCCACCGACTCTTGCTACGTGCTAAATTTTTTTTTTGAACCTCTAAATCAAGTACATATAATAAGACTGCCAAAACATTCTTTTATTGCCTTCAAATCACATAAAATATGTAACTGTACAAACTAGTGTTATAATACAAACTGACTCCCGAACTCACTACTCTGTCTGCAAAGTCTCTAATTCTGAACACGTCATCATAGCACATGTACTCTGACTCGGCAGCGCTCCAGGACAAATGGAGCCTACCAACCCCGCTGGACATCTTCTATGCTAGCTGCAGCCTCATCCGAGTTCACTCCGCGGCATGAAACGCAGCCCCGAAGAAGAGGGGTCGATGACGAGCAATGTACCGAGTATGCAAGGCATGAACGAACAACATAGTAAGAGCCGAGAGCATGTCATGGGAAGTCGTATCGTACATATGGAACATGTCACGTGTAAAACGGTAACCTGTACATGAGTAATAACTGTATGGAAACATAACCCGTATCGTAGGATAAAAGAGTAACCTGTACATATAAATGCCCTTGGGCAGCTGCTGTGCTTTCTTAGCTTTCCTTACTCATATATACATATATACATAAAAAATTAGAATATATCATATTGCCGAGGCGTCGGCAGCCGATCCATTTAACCATAATATGCACACCCCGCGTCCGGGCATCCGCGTCCGGACGATATCATGTGCCATACTCCAACCGATCGTGGGATATGCGTATATAACGCTTCGCCCTTGTCTCCATTTTCCCCGTAAATATATATTTCACGTCTATAGCGCCTTAGCGCCCGCTCTTTCATCATATATATATATATTCATATCACATACATATATCGTCTATAGCGCTCGATTCTTTTTGTCACATGCACACACTTATATCATATATATATACTTACCGTCTATAGTGCTCGATTCTCTATATCATATATATACTTATATCATGTGTATTTACACAAATCTATATAGCGCTCGATTCGGTTATCATATCCATATACGTATGTCGAGTACACGCATCAACCGGGTAGTAGGGCAATATTCCATGTATTTAGAATCCTTAGAATAGTCATTACCTATAATAGACTTGGGATATCCAGAAATAGTTTAACATTTCCATATTTTCATTTTTATAACAGAACATATCGTCAACACATCTATCGTAGGCATGTTCTCATTATCGACTCCATCGTTGTCATTGTCACGGTCATCATAGACATATTTATATTAGGATAGCGTTGTACCTATCGTTTGATAATCGGGACAAGGATCAGAAGTTTCCTTAGGATTCCACTCCAAAACAAGCCAAATGAAACAATAAGGAAAATCCGGGAACAATGGGCCCACCTCGGGTCAAATGAGGCGGCGCACACAATTTACGTGTAATATGCTTCATGACATTACTAATGAGAGTTTTAAGGTAATCGGGTCTCATTTATGCAAGTTCTAGAGGTCTAAGAAGTTTTCCAACATTTCGCACCATTTCTAGTTCAATTCTACTGAATGAATAGTAGCGAATTTCAATCTTGGATTTCGAGAAAAGGAATAGTCCCCGAGGCCCGTATCCAACTTAGTACGTCTAAGACATGCCATAGAAAGAAGGGTAAAGCCTCACATACCTCTTTCCGCTCCTTTTGCTATTCCAAAGTCACGTCGCAATCCCGTCAAAATCTGCAAATTGGTCATGTTTACCCAAAACTTTCATTAGGGTACTTAGAGTTGGAATCTTAGAGTAGTACTTGGCTACCAAAATTTTGGCAGCACTTCCCCTGTACATACTCCATCCCACCAAGTTCAACTTGGCCAATTTCAAACAACAACAACCCCGGGAATTTAACCCGCCAAACTATCAACAATACCAACAATATTTCTAGAAACACTTCAATATTCGATTCGATTCAATTCAATTCAATTCACACTCCACTTCATCCCTAACCATTAAGTTCTCATTATTCATCATAAAATCCATAACACAACAACCAAGATATACTAAATAAAATTAATTCACCACTTCCACATACACTACCATATTCGGCCATCACATTGGCACATGCATGTTCATGCATTTTCATCCATTTCTGTATTACAACAACAATTAATACTCTACATAAAATTTGCTCATCATCCCATCACAATACAACATATATACACACGGTCATATACTACATTCATACGGCCTTACACAACTTCCATGTTTTTCATGGATTTCATTCATTTCTATACATTCCAACAACAACTAACATACCACATATATTTAATTCATCCATTCTACACAACATCCATGCACACACGGCCACCTATTTATATACACAATCACCATGCAAACTTCCATATTCTTATGAATTCTATCCATTTCTCCATATCACAATATATACCAAGCATCCATAACATACAAAAGAAGATGAAATCTTACCTTTTTCCTTCAAATTCTTCACTTGGCAAAGATGTGAAAACGATGAAACGAATGCCCTTTCTTCCGAAACAACTATACCACGTTGTAAAGGACCCTTGAATTGGTAGGAATACGTGAAGAAAATAATTTTTGGAACAAGATTTCAAAGGTCTAGTTTTCCTATGTCTTGGCCGAAATGGCCTATGTTCTTGCTCTCCTTCTTTTTATTTCTCTTCCTCCCAAATTTGTTGAATTAAAAGATGACTTCATTTATATATACATCCTCCACCACTTTTGTGTATTTACACTTAAGTCCCCCAAGTATGGTCACATATCCTCCTTCTCCCTTTCTAGAATTTTCTTCTTTTTTTCTTGATTTTTCTTTTCTTTTCTTTTCTTTTTTTTCTTGAAATTCTTTTATCAAAAGATGACTTATTTGTCATCATTTCCATCTTTTTCTTTTTCCCCCTTTTTTTGTCACATGACCCATATGCCCTTCTTGGAACTTTCATGACACTCATGTGAAATTCCCGTTTTACCCCTCGACTTTCCTCAATATTACCATTTTGTCCCTAACCTTCCGCATTATTTCCACGGCCCATTTTACGAATTTCTCTTCTTGCCCTTAGCCTTTCTCAATATTTTCATAATACCAATGTTCATAAATAATATTTATAACAACTCGTCCATTAAAATAAATTTTGAAAAATGGTCTCGCCCTTAACTTTCCACGGTGACCTTGGAATTTCCAAACGTACAAAATACGGGCTATAACATCCTCCCCTTTAGAACATTCGTCCTCGAATGTTCAACCGACCTTATGGCGTCATAATACTGCGGGAGGGTTCCTTTTATAGCTCGCTCTTTCCTTTATGCCCGTTCCTTATCCTTTACTTTATTTTCCTTATAATAGAATTCCTTGACCTTTTCATAGGTCTTTACTCCATGTCATAGGTTTCCTTTTCTAATACGATCTCCCCCCCTTTTAGGGGCTCCTTATACCAACAGTCCTTCTATAAGGTCTCCGTTTATATCTTGCCTCTCATCTTCCTTCTAACTCCGTACCTGACATCTCAGAAACTTTTTATCCTAAGTTTTCTCTTACCTTCCGTCTATGTTATCCCCTCGTCCACATTTTCATTCACTACTTGTCCTTTTACTCCCTTAGTTCGCTTGTTCGTTGTTCTTCCTTAACTACGCGTTGGTGTCGTAACTGTACGTTCATATCTCAAGCGTCTGCTACTTTTGTTCTTGGCACAAAATCCTTCGATACAACCACACGCGGAATACCCTACGCGTTCATATATACATATATTTTTACCAGCAACTAGCCCGCAGTCTACTTCCAACCACTGTTCAAGCCTATTCTAATTCTAGGGTTGTGTTGTACTCCCCGTCTTTTACCGAGCCAATTCGTCTCGTCTTACGCGTCCTCTTGAGGTTTCCAGCTATCCCATATACTCTAATTTTCCTTAAGCTACCCTAGCTTTTCATTTGTCTCTTATGTCTCAATTTACAAAATTTCTTGTCAACTTCCCAGGGGGTCACCCATCATAGGATTGCTCCCACCTGAGCACGCTTAACCCAAAAACTTTACTGGAATTCAATGCCTTAACGCTGATATTTTCGCGTCTACTTCCTCATATACCCTTTTATTACCTGGTCTAGAGCCACTCGAAACTTTATAGCTTCCGGGACATTTTCGCAATACGCCCTTTCTCTTACAATTACCTTTTTTTGCCCTTTTAACTCTCGGTGTTTACTTTTCACTCCTGCCTTACTATCCTTTGTCCTGGATTCCCGCATTCTCGAGGGTAGCGATCACACACCCCGATTCGTCGCCACACCCAAATCCATAGTCTTTAAGAAACAACACAAATCTCACTTTTTTTAAGTCAAATAAAACATGTAACCGTATATAACTCGTGTTATATTTCCTTTCTTTTTTTTTTTCCGTTGGGCGTATTCATTTTGGCTTCTATCCGTAATCTCTTTTACCATTCCAATTATTCATAATATCATACGTAACAATTATCATTGATACTTTACATGCACGCCTAACATACGGTGTATCTTGTTTTTGTACATACATATTCCGTACCATCCGGTACTTCATCGGCTCTCCCAACCCCCTCCCCAACAATCTTTATATATCACGTAACGTAACGCCATCTCCCATTGTCTTCCGGCATCCCGCGTTGATAAGCCGGGGGTGAATGTGGAAAAACCCTCCCCATTCCCCATATGCATATACATATTACACATTCAACAATATCTATTATATACATTATCTATATATATATCGCATACGATCATGTCAACATTCCCTAGAGCCCGTAAGGTCGTAACCTCCGATTTTATTAAAATAACCATGGGCGCTTTATCTCACCTTGAAGGAACTAGTAGTAAGGCGAGACAATTATTGGAAAGTAATATCATGAGAAAGTATAACATAGGATCATAGGGCATCGTTCGTGTACTTAGAATCTTTAAAGGAAAACACTATTCATGAGTAGGTCGAGGATTCAAGAAACGAACGTTCTCATCTCGTCGGAATCATAGACTTGGAACCTTTATTCATAGAATCATCATCATTTTTTTTTTGAAAATCTTTAAGACAAGTAAACATAAATAGATGACTGAAATACTCTTCTCGACCGACTCGTTTACCTATATGACTATTTTACTGTGGCCTTTTAGCAATAACGGAACAAATATATCCATCCGGCCTCACCTCGTTTGACTTCCATATCACCGTTTTTTTTTGACGCCGAACATTAATATAAGGAATCTTATTTCCATTATGAACATAGATCACAAATGCCCCGTAGCCTTCGTATCTTCACACCCATAAAGGGACTTAAGATGCCAAAATACACCCACCGACCGCTTTAATCGTTTATAAGCCGATTTATAAACGAGGCCCACGGGGCATTTAGAATTACACTTGATCGTGCGTAGCTAAAATTTTTTATTAATCAACGATTTCCGTAGGCGAAAAGAGGCTAGATGATACACTCAAAAATATATTTGTACATAAGTCATAGGCCAAAACATTTTATGTTTACTTGTCTTAAAGAAAAAAAAAAAAATTTACGTAGTAATCCGGGTTCGCTCATCGGGTGCCTAGATGATCGGGGTGTGAAACCCAAATCCATAGTCCCGAAACAACACATCTCACGTCGTACGCGCATTGTTTCCTTGCTTTTTTTTTTCCGTTGGTATTAAGGCATGAATAGTAATACCATTCGAAAACATAGCATATAATGACATAAAAGATTTATAACACAAGTCCCGGGAATCATCCAACGGAACTTGCCATCTCGGCACTTGTCTTCTTTCATCATAAGAGCCCGCGAAAATTGACCGATAGTGGAATCTTATTTCTTATGCTTGGATCTTCGCACGATACTCATATATATACATATATATACATATAAATATATAATATTCACACCCATAAACGACTTTGCGTCGTACCCTTGGACCGACCCATTTAACCACTTTGTCACACCCCGATCTCCCTAGGGTGTGATGGGCACCCGACCCCGTAACCGGGACTACGTGCTAAAATTTTTTTTTGAACCTATCAACTACATATAATAAGACCAAAACATTCTTTTATTACCTTCAAATCACATAAAATATGTAATCGTACAAACTAGTGTTATAATACAAACCGATCCCGAACTCGTATATAACACGTTATCATAGCACATGTACTGCGACTCCACGTGTTCCCCGACAAATATATGCATATTTCACGTATAAATATCCAAGTTCATCTATGAAACGCGACCCCGAAACATCGGTACCAATGTATCGAGGATAAAGGCATAACAAGAACATATACATGTCATGGGAAGGCATATACATATATGGAACATGTCACGTGTAAAACGCGTAACTCGATATATATATATGTCATAACCCGTATCGTAGGATAAAAGAGTATATATCATATATATGCCCTTGGGCACTATAACTTTCTTAGCTTTCCTTACTCATATATATATATATATATATATATAACCATAATATGCACACCCACACCCGCGTCGGGACGATATCATGTGCCATACTCCATTGGATATGCGTATATAACGCTACTCGCCCTTGTCTCCATTTTCCCCGTAAATATATCGTCTATAGCGCCCCTCTCTCTTTCATCATATATATATATAGTCATATCACATACATATATCGCTATAGCGCTCTCTCTCTCTCTCTCCCTCGATTCTTTTTGTCACATGCACACACTTATATCATATATATATACTTACCGAGCAAAGTATCATATACATATACTTATATCATGTGTATTTACCGTATATATAACGCTCGATTCGGTTATCATATCCATATACGTATGTGAGTACACGCATCAACAGTAGGGCAATATTCCATGTATTTAGAATCCTTAGAATAGTCATTACCTATAATAGACTTGGGATATCCGTAAATAGTTTAACGTTTCCATATTTTCATTTTTATAACGAACATATCGTCAACACATCTATCGTAGGCATGTTCTCATTATCGACTCCATCGTTGTCATTGTCACGGTCATCATAGACATATTTATATTAGGATAGCGTTGTACCTATCGTTTGATAATCGGGACAAGGATCGAAGTTTCCTTAGGGTTCCACTCCAAAACAAGCCAAATGAAACAATAAGGAAAATCCGGGACAATGGGCCCACCTCGGGTCAAATGAGGCGGCGCACACAATTTACGTGTAATATGCTTCATGACATTACTAATGAGAGTTTTAAGGTAATCGGGTCTCATTTATGCAAGTTCTAGAGGTCTAAGAAGTTTTCCAACATTTCGCACCTTTTCTAGTTCAATTTTACTTGAATGAATAGTAGCGAATTTCAATCTTGGATTTCGAGAAAAGGAATAGTCCCCGAGGCCGTATCCAGCCTTAGTACGTCTAAGACATGCCATAGAAAGAAGGGTAAAGCCTCACATACCTCTTTCCGCTCCTTTTGCTATTCCAAAGTCACGTCGCAATCCCGTCAAAATCGCAAATTGGTCATGTTTACCCAAAACTTTCATTAGGGTACTTAGAGTTGGAATCTTAGAGTAGTACTTGGCTACCAAAATTTTGGCAAGACTTCCCCTGTACATACTCCATCCCACCAAGTTCAACTTGGCCAATTTCAAACAACAACAACCCCGGGAATTTAACCCGGCCAAACTATCAACAATACCAACAATATTTCTAGCAACACTTCAATATTCGATTCGATTCAATTCAATTCAATTCAATTCACACTCCACTTCATCCCTAACCATTAAGTTCTCATTATTCATCATAAAATCCATAACACAACAACCAAGATATACTAAATAAAATTAATTCACCACTTCCACATACACTACCATATTCGGCCATCACATTGGCACATGCATGTTCATGCATTTTCATCCATTTCTGTATATTACAACAACAATTAATACTCTACATAAAATTTGCTCATCATCCCATCACAATACAACATATATACACACGGTCATATACTACATTCATACGGCCTTACACAACTTCCATGTTTTTCATGGATTTCATTCATTTCTATACATTCCAACAACAACTAACATACCACATATATTTAATTCATCCATTCTACACAACATCCATGCACACACGGCCACCTATTTATATACACAATCACCATGCAAACTTCCATATTCTTATGAATTCTATCCATTTCTCCATATCACAATATATACCAAGCATCCATAACATACAAAAGAAGATGAAATCTTACCTTTTTCCTTCAAATTCTTCACTTGGCAAAGATGTGAAAACGATGAAACGAATGCCCTTTCTTCCGAAACAACTATACCACGTTGTAAAGGACCCTTGAATTGGTAGGAATACGTGAAGAAAATAATTTTTGGAACAAGATTTCAAAGGTCTAGTTTTCCTATGTCTTGGCCGAAATGGCCTATGTTCTTGCTCTCCTTCTTTTTATTTCTCTTCCTCCCAAATTTGTTGAATTAAAAGATGACTTCATTTATATATACATCCTCCACCACTTTTGTGTATTTACACTTAAGTCCCTCAAGTATGGTCACATATCCTCCTTCTCCCTTTCTAGAATTTTCTTCTTTTTTCTTGATTTTTCTTTTCTTTTCTTTTCTTCTTCTTTTCTTGAAATTCTTTTATCAAAAGATGACTTATTTGTCATCATTTCCATCTTTTTCTTTTTCCCCCTTTTTTGTCACATGACCCATATGCCCTTCTTGGAACTTTCATGACACTCATGTGAAATTCCCGTTTTACCCCTCGACTTTCCTCAATATTACCATTTTGTCCCTAACCTTCCGCATTATTTCCATGGCCCATTTTACGAATTTCTCTTCTTGCCCTTAGCCTTTCTCAATATTTTCATAATACCAATGTTCATAAATAATATTTATAACAACTCGTCCATTAAAATAAATTTTGAAAAATGGTCTCGCCCTTAACTTTCCACGGTGACCTTGGAATTTCCAAACGTACAAAATACGGGCTATAACACTTAGCTTGTCACAACTAACCTAAAATATTCCAATGTATAAAATACGGGATATAACATCTTACTTGTCCAAGCCTCGTGTACATCACGCCTCTCGTTAGTCTATTCACTGTACGCTAAGGGGAAATTTACGAGGTGTAACATTCTTCCCCCCTTTTGGAACATTCGTCCTCGAATGTTAAGTCTTTAGGAATTCTAGAAAAATTTCGCCAGAGTTTTCCATGTAATATGGCGCTATCATCCTGTCACAACAACCCATAATATCATTGCCTCACAGGGCCACAACATAACAGCAATATAAAATTGGCCACACACGGCCCATATACATAAAAGAAAAGTATACATACCTCATAATCTCAATGTTTCATCATACATCTCTTCTGGGGACTGAAATAAATGTGGATATGTGGATTTCATCTTCCCTTCTGCCTCCCAAGTCATCTCTTCTCGGTTGTTGTTCCGCCATAGGACCTTAACTGAAGCTACTTCCTTGTTCCGAAGTTTCTGTACTTGCCTGTCTAATGTGGCAATGGGTTTTCATCATAAGCTAACTTTTCTATCACTTGAACATCGTTTAATGGGACGATCTTAGTAGGATTTCCAATACATTCACGAAGCATCGGGACACGAAAAACTGGATGAACTGACTCCAAATCGAGAGGGGGGGGGGGGTAGATCTAATTCGTAAGCCACTTGGCCTACTTTACGCACAATCTCATAAGGCCCAATGTACCAGGGACTTAACTTCCCCTTCTTGCTAAATCTCATAACGCACTTTATTGGCGACACTTTCAAGAATACCCAGTCTTTCACCTGAAATTCTACGTCTCGTCGATCCTTTTTCTTTCTCCATAATAATAATATTAAGTCTTACATGGATTACAAATCTATCCCACTTGGTTTCATTGGCGAAATATAAATACTTGCAAGTTACATAATCGTCCTTGAGTGATTCGTGTGCATACACCTATACATATACATGTATCCATATCCGTATACATATTCGTGTTCATAGTCGTATTTTCATTCATACTCACATTCATCTATGTATTTTTTTTTCATAGCATTTCTATATTCCTGGCATATTTGCACTCGCATGCGTATCATATACATATCACATATATTCCATTTGCTTAGCATATTCGTACTTATATTGATTTCATATACATAGCATCTACATAGCATAACCGACCACGAGGGCTCAGTGTTATACGTAGGCACATATACATATGAGATCATAGGCATCTTTAGCATCGTTACTATCGTCGTTCGTTACATCTATCTATCACCTCTTAGGGTCTATCATTCAGTCTCTATACTTGTGTTTCTTTTACTCGCTTCCCCCCTTAAGGGTTTTGCCTACATCATTCCCCAATCCGTTGCTTCACCTTCAAATTTTTGATATCATATATATATATATATATCCTCTGCTATACTACTTCTTGTCCAGGCCATTTCCCGTAGTTTATAGCTACGATAATTCATGTGTGAGGGCTTAATATACTCGTCTTATAATTTCGTGATCAAGTACCACAACCGATATAGCAATCCGAACAAGGACGTATTTCACTTAGCTCATCTGGTAGTTATGGGTTAATGTCTAGATTTACTCCAATTAACAACTTTTGTCCCATGGGAATGCTCACAATAGCAGTGTGTCTAGCTACCCATACCATCCATGCAATGTCACTTACCTTTCTTCAATACCCAAAATTCACTCATAGCAGCATCTTTCCCTCTTTCTGCCATCTTACGTTATTCCTTTCTTCCCTATAATCGGCTTATAGTAACCACAAAATGCATTTTCCCTAAAACCCGCCATTTTTGTTTTCAAGGATCTAAGTCTCCTGTACTACTAACACCCTTTATTGCCTCATACTCTTTCACTCTCGTGTTGCACTCAACGTTGATTTCAAAACCAGTCATAATCATATCGTATTTGTCGTTGATGATAGCCTTACTTTATTGCTTTATCATCGTACGGTAAATTCGTAATTCATGGCCACATTTTTCTCCCCGATTAATTCTCTTATACACTTTACTCGTTCTGTCTTGGTGGAGGATATTCGTAGGAGATGCGTCTTCCTTTTCTCATAGTACGACTATTTCTTAAGCACGCGTACTTCGTAATTTTCCTCTTCCTTCTATATCCGTACTCAATTCTCTACATTCTTTCCTCCTCAACTTATCTTATTACCTCCTATTTTATAATCAGTCCTTTATTCCTAGCACAAGGAATCCTATCCTTAACTCAGTACCGCTTTGTCCTTTAAAATATATCACCTTTATACACTCCGTTCTCAATCACTCATTTGCTAGCTCTCTCTCCTCTTCACGACAATTCTGTCTACGGTTCCCGCCATTTATTTTAGGTTCCAAGGAAAATTTCGGTAGGGTTTCTCTTGTAAACATAACAATCCCAAACCTACACATAGCCCAATAAAACACGTCCCATGCTTTAATAGGGCATGTATCGGGACACACATAATACGCAACTCGGCAACATAAGATCACTTACCATTAAAGGATATAAATAATGGAGCTTGTCTCATAAGTTGTGCCTGCACACTCGGTCTAGGATTTCACTATATATATATATTCATACACACATTACTATATGACACACGCCTCCAATCAACTTACTTGTAAATCACGATTCTAGCTATCACTAGGTCACTAGCAAATATTGTTGTCTCAAATTGTTGGGTTGGCTCAGATTTCTCACCTCAACAAAATCATCGCACCAGGAGTAATATATGATAGCGTAGGACCCGAATCAATCGGTACATACATACCATAAGAGATTAATGAAAATATACCTGGGTCAATATCGGAGGGATACTCAAGATTCTGTCGCCCAGCTAATGCATAAGTATGACGCTGGGATCCACTCGAACTAAGTGCTCTCCTCCTGCCCCTACCCTGACCTGCTGGTGTCTGAGAGTCTTACCCCGGGGGGCGCATGGATGATGAAAAACCGGCTGCGGATCTCGTGGGCTGAACCGCACGCCTACCGCCTCAAAATCGGCACTTTCTCTGTTATATCCCGCCTTTTTGTATAATCAAAAAGTTCAAAATAATTTTGACTTATAAGAAAGGGGGCCATATTTGGATTTTTCTTAGTATGTGTGTGCCGGTTATGGAAGCTCGAAGGCGAAAACATCGGATAAGGCCTAAGGGCAAAATTGGAATTTTGGAAATTTATTTCGGAAATTGCGAAAGATGATCTCTAAGCAATTGGGCTCAAGAAAAATGAATAAAAATTGAGGCCCAAAATTTCAAGGGTGGCCGGCCAACATACATGGCCCAAGCCCATGTCATGTGCCTACCATGTGATGAATTAATCATGAGATATATATTCATGATCAACCTTAGAATCTTCAAGAAAAATCAAGCAAAAAGAAGAGAAAAAAAAAAAGAAGCCGTCGGCTCCAAGAGGAAAAAAAAAAATTCCAAGCTCTTTGGTTCCATTTAAAAATCTTGTTCTTCTTGAATTAGAAACAAGCTCAAGACGCTCTTCAACGTGGTATAATTAGTTTGGTAAAAGAACCACGTTGCGGGAGTGGAAATTTCAAGAAAGAGGTAAGAATTCTATCCTTTTGTGTTATGGAATAGGTTTACATGTTATAGTGATTAGAGTGGCATGAAGATTATGGAATTATGATGTGTGTGTGTGTGCATGGCGTGTGTGTGTGAAAGGTGTGTATGGCCGTGTGTATGTATATGTTGTATATCTATGGTGAGCTAAAATTATGTTGTATTCTAGTTGTGAGTGGGGTGGAATTCATGTTGAGAATGAGAGTTGAATGAATTTGGTGAGAGTTGGAAGAATAAGAGTGTGGCCGTGTGGTGCAAGAATTGAAATGAAAATGAATTAATTTCGTTTGATGTGTAAATTGTGTTGTTATGATCTTGTGAAGTAGATGGAAGAACAATGGTTTAAGTTAACATGAAGAATTGTTACTAAGTTGTTGTCGGAAAGTATGTGATTTTAGTATAGTTTATGTAATTATGAGAATGAAGTTATAAGATGCAAATGATGATTGTTGATGAAATCGGAAGATAGAAACATGCTATGAATGTGTATGTTAAAGATTAAAAGTTTGGATGCGTTATGGCTTTGATGGAAAAATTTGCATATTTAGTATATTTTGTGAATACTTTATGGAAATGGTATGAAATGTCTCCGAAGTGTATTTGAATGGCTTTGGATTAGTAAACAAATATGAGAACGTTGACATGAAGTTGGAAGTGTGAAGTCGGAATGGAAACTATTGCATTATGTCGGAAAGTTGACTAGTTGTGTTATGTTGTGATTGTTAATGTTATTGATGTTGTCGTTGGGTTGTTATTGGTTGTTTGGGGCCGAGTTGAACCTCGGGAAGGCTATATGTATAGGGGAGATGCTGTCCGAATTTCTGTAGACAAGTATTGGTTAGGAATAGAATTTTAAGTCTTATGAATAGTAATTGGTAAAAGTGACCATTTGCAGATTTCTGACGAAACGGGAATTGAGTTTAAGCGAGCATAAGACGTCCGTAAGGTATGTAAAGCTCACCTATTCTTCATATGGCATGTCCTAGACCTACTAGGCCGAAACCAGAACCTCGGGACTAATTCTGCTCCTAGAAATCCGAGTTTGATTTTGGTTACTATTCATTCGCCGCAATTGAATCAAAATGCTTACCTTTGGATATAAGAATGCGTAAACTTTTGTATCCTTCGCAAATGAATCCAAATCGCTTCGAAACTTTCATAAATAACTCTATGGAGCCTAATGTCTGTAATTTATGTTCGCCGCCTCGGCTTGATCCGAGGTGGGCCCGCAAGTCCCGAGACTTCCCTTATTTGGTTTGTCTGACTCATTTTCGTACGACATGAAAAAGAAATGTTTGCCTATGATGCTAAGGTCCGTTTGAAATATTTTATAATGTTAATTGAACGCTTGTTGCTACGAATGACACTAAATTTTCCGAAGAATGACCTACGATGTGTTTTTGAGAAAAATTGATAAGTTAAAAGTCCGTAACTTTTGTATACTAATTCCGATGTACTCGATATTCGTTTTGAGCCTTCTGAGGCTACTGTATATATATATATGAGATTATGTGTTGAGTCTGGAAATTTACTTTTGATATGCATATGGTTTCTGCACTACTCCGCTCGTGCCATTTATTATGGTTTCGTTCGCCGGTACCCGGGCCGGTTTTGTGATCGTGCGCCTATGACATATTCGGCAGTATGATGTGCTACGGTTTCCGAGACCTTTCCATAGGGCCGGTTACCGTCCATGGTGTTATGATGTGATATGGCTTCTGATATATTCTGATGATATGATGTGTGTGTGATGTTATGATGTGTTCGGAGATGTACGGAGATTTGAAAGCTTCTGGAGTATGATGTGTTGTGGCACCAGCATCGGGGGTGACCACGTATTCTGAGCCTTATGCATGATTTTTATTTGCAATCTGTACATTTGCTTTTCCGCTCAGGTTGGGTCTGTTATGCCTGTAGTTGTTTCTGTATCTCCTGACTACAGTTATGATTTGAGTTACTGTACCTCCTGCTTTACATACTCAGTACTTCTTTCGTACTGACCCCCTGTTATTCGGGGGCTGCGCTACATGCCCGTGTGCAGTGCACGCATCGCGTGGTACGCCACCGCCGGACCTCTCGTTCGTCTCGTCCGGAGTGCTCCCTTGATCCGAGCTATACTTTTGGTATATACCTTCTCTGTTGTATATTCTGTACATTTGCTACTGTTCGGGTACGGCGGGGCCCTGTCCCGTCATATGTTCGTATGCTCTGTTCGGTTTGTAGAGGCCTGTAGTCATATTTGTGGGTCGTGGGTCCAGTCTGTTTGTGTGTGATTCCGGTTTGTCTGTATATGATTCTGATTTGCGTCCTTAAGCGGCCCCGTATGCTGCTATGGCCGATGTGGCCCACATGTTTGTATGTATGTGTGTGTCTGGGCGATGTACATTCCGCCAGCTTTGATTCTGATTTGATGATTCTGCATGGGCGACCGCTTAGGATAGCATTCGTTTTGGTATTTGTATGATGTCCGCTATCGGTTATCGGCCCGAATGATGTCTGTAAATCTGAATATGCTGTAATACGATGATTGGGTTCGTACGTCTGTTTGGGTGCCTAAGTAGGGCACCAGTCACGGCCCACAAGGCTGGGTCGTGACAAAAGTGGTATCAGAGCAGTTTGTCCTCGGAATGTCTACAGGCCGTGTCTCGTAGAGTCTTGTTTATCGGTGTGTTGTGCACCACATCTATAAACAGGAGGCTACAGGACATTTAGGATGTTTCCCTTTCTTTGGATCTTAGATCGTGCGATAGAGCTGTGCTATTAAGATGACTCGTTCGATCGATTGTTGTATTTTTCAGTGATGCCTCCGAAGAAGGCAACGGCTGCCCAGAAGGGCAAGGCAGTGCCAGAGACAGGAGAGACTAGCCGGGCCCAGAGGGTTACTAGGGCCCGCACCCAGACTATGCCCGATGTTGTGCCCCGGTCAGAGGGTTCTACTATACCACCATCGGAGGGGCCGGGAGTAGCTCCACCACTAGTTCCAGAGGCCCCAGCTCCCCAGCCGGGTACTGAGGACAGGACGCTGAGGGAGGCCGTACAATTGTTGACAACGATAGTGGCAGGACAAGCTCGCGGACGCGGGCAGAGAGGTAATGATAATGATGACAGGCGTGATAGCTTGAGGGTTCGCGACTTTTTGACATGTAGCCCCCCTGAATTTTTCGGGTCTAAGCCCGACGAGGACCCCCATGACTTTATTCGACAGATGAGACGCGCATTGGGACTTGTCCGGGCTTCAGAGACTGAGTCCGTTGAGTTAGCCTCGCACAGGTTACGGGATATTGCTTTAAATTGGTACGAGTCCTGGGAACTGTCCAGGGGTGAGGGTGCTCCCCCAGCTACGTGGGACGAGTTCACAGCTGCTTTTCTCCGCCACTTCTTGCCCCCGGAGTTGCGGAGGGCGAGAGTTGACAGATTTCTGCAGATTAAGCAGAGGGGTCGGAGTGTCCGTGAGTATAATCTGGAATTTGATTCTCTGGCCCGGTATGCTCCTACTATAGTGGCGGACATGGCTGATCGGATGCACCGGTATGTGCTCGGGCTGGATCGTTACTTGGTTGACGCCTGTATGTCGATGGCAGCGCAGACAGATATGGATATTGCCAGGTTACAGGCCTACGCTCAGGGGATGGAGGACCGGCACCGAGCAGACCAGTCCAGCAGAGATCGTGATAGGAGGCCGCCCAAGAGGGCCAGATCTGCCGGATATTTTGGAGATTCTAGAGGCGGGCAGCCTCAGTCACAGCAGTCGGGTGGATATTTCCCTCCGTCAGGTCGGGATATACCGTCTGCCAGTAGGCGATTTGATGACGTGGGACCGTCCAGGACAGACCAGGGTTCTAGAGCCCCAGGTCCTCAGGCAAGCAGAGGTCCCAGTCAGACTAGGCCACCTATGCCCCGGTGTTCATATTGTGGGAGATCGCACCCAGGGGAGTGCTACCGGGCTACAGGGGCCTGTTTTTCTTGCGGCCGCCAGGGCCATATTATGCGAGATTGTCCGTGGGTGGGCGGTTCTGGTGGTGCAGCACAGCCGACGGGCTCAGTTGCTGGTTCGTCATCTACTCCTTCAGTTATGCGCCCTGCGGGGCGAAGTATGCCAGCACCAGCGGGCCGCGGCAGAGGCCGTGGCGGGGGTTCTGATCCTAGCGGTCCTTCGAACCGCATATATGCTTTAACTGGTCGGCAGAACCCAGAGGCATCGCCAGACGTGGACCCAGGTATATTATTAATCTTCTCTTGATGAATGTATGTGTTGACAGACCGATATTCCATTATATTATGTGATCTTCTTCTTCTGTGCGTTGGTAAGAGTAAGGTGAAAACCCGAATTAATAAGAACTTGGGTTAACCTAAGTGAAATTTGAATATGAGGGGTGCTTAGAAACCCTTACAAAGAGTAGAATGAGTAATAAACCGTTGATAGGAAAATTTTGTAAGTGATTCTGTATGCCACGTTTTTGCGCCTCTGATTTTGATGAAGCCCTGTCTATTATGCCTCTATATTTCCGAATCCGAATACACTTCTATCTGATGTACCTCTGTACGCCTAACTCTAGTTACAAATCTGTCCGACGTGGCTCCGTACGTCTGATTCTGATTACAAATCTGTCTGATATATCTTCGTATGTCTGACTTTGATTACGATCTGTTCGATATACTTCTGTACGTTTGGCCCTGGTTATGAATCTGTTTGATATGACGTCGGAGTATGAATTTGTCTGCTATGCTTCTGCATTTCCAAATCTGAATACGTTTTGTCCGATATACTTTTGTACGTCCGACTCTGACGGTAAATTTGTCTGGTATATTTCTGTACGTCCGACATCGATCACGGATTTGTCTGGTCTACGTCCATACGTCTGACTCTGATTACGGACCTGTCCAATATAGTTCAGTGCATCTGATGCTAATTATGGGCCTGTCCGATATGCTTCTGTACGTCTGGCTCCGATTTTGAATCTGCTTAAGATAACGTTGGATTATGCTTCTGTCTGTCGTACTTTTGTACCTCTGATTCTGGATCTGGCTTTGTCTGACATCCGTCTGATCTTCTGGTTCTGATAAAGATTTTGTTCGTCATATGTCCTATTTAAGATTATGCAACCCGCTGGACTAATAAAGATTTCGAGCAGCCCTAATACAGTGATATCAGAGAATGATGGAAGGAGTCGGAAAAGAAATGCCCTTGCAAGTGCTCTAATCAAATATGAGTATGTAGTTGGCGAGGGGACCTCCCCGACTTGTCCTGTTTTACTATAAGGGTGATTTAACATTCGAGGACGAATGTTCTAAAGGGGGGGAGGATGTTATATCCCGCCTTTTTGTATAATCGGAAAGTTCGAAATAATTTTGACTTATAAGAAAGGGGGCCATATTTGGATTTTTCTTAGTATGTGTGTGCCGGTTATGGAAGCTCGAAGGCGAAAACATCGGATAAGGCCTAAGGGCAAAATTGAATTTTGGAAATTTATTTCGGAAATTGCGAAAGATGATCTCTAAACAATTGGGCTCAAGAAAAATGAATAAAAATTGAGGCCCAAAATTTCAAGGGTGGCCGGCCAACATACATGGCCCAAGCCCATGTCATGTGCCTACCATGTGATGAATTAATCATGAGATATATATTCATGATCAACCTTAGAATCTTCAAGAAAAATCAAGCAAAAAGAAGAGAAAAAAAAAAGAAGCCGTCGGCTCCAAGAGGAAAAAAAAAATTCCAAGCTCTTTGGTTCCATTTAAAAATCTTGTTCTTCTTGAATTAGAAACAAGCTCAAGACGCTCTTCAACGTGGTATAATTAGTTTGGTAAAAGAACCACGTTGCGGAAAGTGGAAATTTCAAGAAAGAGGTAAGAATTCTATCCTTTTGTGTTATGGAATAGGTTTACATGTTATAGTGATTAGAGTGGCATGAAGATTATGGAATTATGATGTGTGTGTGTGCATGGCGTGTGTGTGTGAAAGGTGTGTATGGCCGTGTGTATGTATATGTTGTATATCTATGGTGAGCTAAAATTATGTTGTATTCTAGTTGTGAGTGGGGTGGAATTCATGTTGAGAATGAGAGTTGAATGAATTTGGTGAGAGTTGGAAGAATAAGAGTGTGGCCGTGTGGTGCAAGAATTGAAATGAAAATGAATTAATTTCGTTTGATGTGTAAATTGTGTTGTTATGATCTTGTGAAGTAGATGGAAGAACAATGGTTTAAGTTAACATGAAGAATTGTTACTAAGTTGTTGTCGGAAAGTATGTGATTTTAGTATAGTTTATGTAATTATGAGAATGAAGTTATAAGATGCAAATGATGATTGTTGATGAAATCGGAAGATAGAAACATGCTATGAATGTGTATGTTAAAGATTAAAAGTTTGGATGCGTTATGGCTTTGATGGAAAAATTTGCATATTTAGTATATTTTGTGAATACTTTATGGAAATGGTATGAAATGTCTCCGAAGTGTATTTGAATGGCTTTGGATTAGTAAACAAATATGAGAACGTTGACATGAAGTTGGAAGTGTGAAGTCGGAATGGAAACTATTGCATTATGTCGGAAAGTTGACTAGTTGTGTTATGTTGTGATTGTTAATGTTATTGATGTTGTCGTTGGGTTGTTGTTGGTTGTTTGGGGCCGAGTTGAACCTCGGGAAGGCTATATGTATAGGGGAGATGCTGTCCGAATTTTTGTAGACAAGTATTGGTTAGGAATAGAATTTTAAGTCTTATGAATAGTAATTGGTAAAAGTGACCATTTGCAGATTGATTTCGACGAAACGGAATTGAGTTTAAGCGAGCATAAGACGTCCGTAAGGTATGTAAAGCTCACCTATTCTTCATATGGCATGTCCTAGACCTACTAGGCCGAAACCAGAACCTCGGGACTAATTCTGCTCCTAGAAATCCGAGTTTGATTTTGGTTACTATTCATTCAGCGCAATTGAATCAAAATGCTTACCTTTGGATATAAGAATGCGTAAACTTTTGTATCCTTCGCAAATGAATCCAAATCGCTTCGAAACTTTCATAAATAACTCTATGGAGCCTAATGTCTGTAATTTATGTTCGCCGCCTCGGCTTGATCCGAGGTGGGCCCGCAAGTCCCGAGACTTCCCTTATTTGGTTTGTCTGACTCATTTTCGTACGACATGAAAAAGAAATGTTTGCCTATGATGCTAAGGTCCGTTTGAAATATTTTATAATGTTAATTGAACGCTTGTTGCTACGAATGACACTAAATTTTCCGAAGAATGACCTACGATGTGTTTTTGAGAAAAATTGATAAGTTAAAAGTCCGTAACTTTTGTATACTAATTCCGATGTACTCGATATTCGTTTTGAGCCTTCTGAGGCTACTGTACATATATATATATATGAAATTATGTGTTGAGTCTGGAAATTTACTTTTGATATGCATATGGTTTCTGCACTACTCCGCTCGTGCCATTTATTATGGTTTCGTTCGCCGGTACCCGGGCCGGTTTTGTGATCGTGCGCCTATGACATATTCGGCAGTATGATGTGCTACGGTTTCCGAGACCTTTCCATAGGGCCGGTTACCGTCCATGGTGTTATGATGTGATATGGCTTCTGATATATTATGATATGATGTGTGTGATTTGTCTCGAAATTACAAAATAAGATCCGCAACCAATTGGGCTCAAAAAAAAAATCATGGAATTGAGGCCCAAATTAAAGGGCATGGCCGGCCAAGCTTTGGCCCATGGCCCACATGAATTAGTCATGTGCTTGGTCATGTGACAAGTTAATAAAGAGAGTATTATATATATGTCATCACCCCTTAGAAGTTTCATGAACTAAGAAGAAGAGAAAAACAAAAGGAACAAGAGCAAGACCAAGAACCCCATTTCGGGTTTGCCATAGAAAAATTAGCCACCAAAAATCTTGTTCTAAAAATTTATATTTTGTGGTTTTCCTACCAACTTGAGTAGCCTCATCAACTTGGTGTAGTTGGTTTGGGGAAAGGAGGCCTTGATTCATCAAAGTGATCACAAGTTCAAGTGAAGAAGACTAGAGAATAAGGTAAGAATTCATCCCTTATCCTTGCGTTATGAAGCCTTGTTTGTGTTGTAGCATATGAAAATGAGT
>NW_026714813.1:0-25758 GCF_029784015.1 Lycium ferocissimum | reverse complement strand
GCCCGGGCCCCGTAATATAGCCCTTTTGTAGCGTTTCGTAGCACGCGTTTCTACTCTGTCGGCCCGAGCTTGCTTAGCATCCATAATTCTCTTTACTTTCCCGGATGTCCTATCGACCGGCAATTTATTGTGTTGGAAAGTAGACTCGGCCTAACTTCATTTTAGGCTTTTGCTTACTTCAAAACACTTCATATGCTAAGAGATATTCTTCCTCAAGTTGGACCAAAATATTCACATGAGAGCTTTACCCATCCTTTCTCCAGTCATACCACTCCATTTTTCCGCTCATTTTTATAAAAACTTTCCGATACCTTATATATATCCTACTCATTAAATATACTTAATAACGCTTTTCATTATATTCTAAAGTTATTTACTTATAACTCAACAACGTACTTATGTTTCAAATTTCATAAGTGGTTCTTCGAAGATACGGGGTGTAACAAGAGGTCCCCATTGCCATTTTAGATAGGCAAGTACGAAAGCTTAGAACCAAGAGGTAGGCTTATTTCGGTTAAAGTTTTACAAGAATAATAATAGAGTGGAAATGACTTGGGAGCGAAGAAGATATGAAGTTCGAGTTATCCACATTTATTTTCACCCTCGTAGAGACTCGGGCAGAGACGCCATTATCCTCGGGTGAGTATTTTCCATCGATGTTTTCCTGGTCGTGTGTGGCCACGGTTATTGTTGTTGTTGTTGTAGCCGGTGAGGCGATGTATTTTGGGTTGCGCTGTGCGGGATGGTAGTGCCGTATTATAGGGAAACTCTTAAAATTTTTATAGAATTCCCAGGAACCTAACATTCGAGGACAAATATTCTTAAGGGGGGAAGAATGTTATACCTCAAAAATTCCGTATGTGTTGCCTTGTGGATAGGCTATGGTAAGCTTAAGGTAATTATGAAATCCTTATAGGATTAAGGGAAGCATTAGATAGCTTAAAGTGTATACTATAAGAGTTTGGAGTAATATGAATATATGAGCCTAAGTTCGTTGAAGGAAGTGAAATGTAAGTCATGTTCGGAAGGTTTCCACTACAATTGAGTTAATGTTTATTTAGGAATATCTTCGAGGGGCTACTATAGGGCAATTTTATGGTTAATGAAGTGTTATAAGTGTCGAAGGTTCCATGAGGATTAGAAGTCAAACGAGTCGACGAGAACGAAACTCGGATTTTTTTCCGGTTAATACGGCCATTTGTACGAGCCGTATAAATTATACGGCCGTATAATGGTCGAGGTTTTGTCCAAAGTGAAGGGTGATCCACGGTATGATTGTACGGTTCAATTATACGAATGGATAAATTGTGTACGGCTCGTATAATAAAGTCGTATAATCGGAGTCGGGTCAGATTTTATTTTATAAAGGAACGACCCTTACTCATTTTCATTACGCACATTTCATCTAAACTCTCCAAAGCTCCTCCAAAACCCTTCAACATCTCAACATATTTCACTCAAACCCATAGGTTTCAAGATTATAAAAAGATCAAATAGCAAAAATGATTATTCAAAGTATTCACGTGTTAGAAGGCTTCCTTTAAAATAGTAACTCAAATATTTAATAAATATATACATATATATATGTACATATATATATATATATATATATATATATATATATATATATATATATATATATATATATATGTCACACTTATAAAAATACCAACAAATATTTAATAAAATTTGGGCGAGTAACTATAACCATATATACCAACATACACGGGGCAAACCATATATACATATACGGGCAAGTGGCGCGTGGCGCGAACCGCCCGAACATATCACATATATATATATATACACCGTACGTACATAGCATATAACCCACGCCATATCCACAAAAATGCCTCTAAACGTAATAACGAAATCATATGACGGGACGGGGCCCCGTGCGTGCCCTGAATGATAATGTACATATACATCGAAGATAATATACCAAAATATATGAGCTCGGAAGAAGGAGCACTCCCGTAAAGGCCGAATAGGTGTCCTAGCGGGTGGATCACCAAGGTTTGAGCGTCCCATCGGGCATGAACGCGGCCCCGAAGACGGGGGGTCGGTACGGAATATGTACTTGAGTATGTAAAGCGAGAATAATCATAAGTCGAAACGAGAAGAGGAAACTAAGTACAATATGCAAATGTCAAAATACTTGTATAAAAAAAACACAAATCATGCATAGGCTCTTAGAACGATGGTCGCCCGCCGACAATGGCGCCATACCACATCATACTCCAGAAGGTTTCAGATCTCCGACACCCGACGGGTCATATCATATCATAAAACGTACCCCCCGTAACGCCAAATATACACGGTACCCGGTCGAAGGGGACATGGCGTACCGGAACACATCATACTCCGGAATATATATCATAGCGCGCACGAACATAACCGGCCCGGGATCCGGTGGACGAGGTGACAACAATGAGCACGAGCGGAGTCGTGAGCACACATATGCATAAAATCATAATCATAAATCATAAAGTAAGTAAGAAGTCCATATGCCAAAGTTTAAACGAAAATAACATTAACTTTTCCCCGAAAATTATTACGGGAGCATAGAAAAGCCGCGGGCCCCACGGACGGGTGCCGACCCCCATCCGAGCCCGACTATGGTAGTTAGGGAAGAGATAGGTCTTATGAACATACATATTATGTTTGGGGGCGTTCCGAGCTCGTATGCAAAAGTTACGGACGTTTGAAGTTCGGACCTCTTTGTAGTCAAAATCTTTACAAGTCTTTTGAAACTCATTTATTTGAAAACTTAAGAACCTTATATCGAACAAAATAATGAATCAATCTTTAGGATCAAACAAGTACGTATCTAAGCTCGGATTTAAGAACAGAACAACCCCGAGATGTGGGTCATAGCCTAATAGCACTAGGACATGCCAAATGAAAGAAGGCGATGCCTTACATACCTTATCCGCTCGCAAGCTAAGTCAAGGCTCAACTCTCGGATGCTCCGAAATCTACATAACACCAATTATGCTAACATTAGCCACAAACTTTTAGGCATTCAATATTCAAGCGAACATTAAATTCTAACGAAATTTCGGCAGCATTTCCCCAATACATACACTAACCCCGAGATTCAACTCGGCCAATTTCAACAACAACCAATCCAACAACATCAATAATCAATTCACAATACATTTCAATATTAATATCCAACTTCCAACACATTCCGACATTATACACATTTTGCTACATACTTAAGAACATTCCAATATATTCAACTATACTCATATAATCAAATTAACCTTAAGGCTCATACGTTCCATTATTAATCCGAACCCATTTAAATCATATTCAAGGACACTTTAAGTAATTCTCACAATTTTTCAAATAACCCAAACCTTGTCCCAACTTACCCGAAATGCAGCCCAAACCCGAGAATGCTACTCCCACCTTTCTTTCCTTTAAATTCCATAAATTATACTACTAAACCATGCATAAACAATGTCTTCCTCTTAATCACAAAATTTACATTACAAGCCTAATGGCTTCCAAAACAGCCCGCATTCTTCACAACATCCACGTGGATCATTCAAAGGTTCATTAACGATACAAAACTCACAACGACAACAACTAGAGCCTTAAGTAACATTTGTCCATTCTTGGCACAACCATGGCCTATATTCGGCCACCTTTCAACACATACACACACATACGATTTACACTCATTCAACACATTACAACGACAAGGAAACATACTACATATAATTCAAGCTATCATTTCTACACAATATTACATATGCACGGCTACAAGCCATGCATCCACCATGGCCACGGTTCAACTCCAACATCCTAGTTTTCATAAGTTTCATGCATGTTTGCATACCACAACATGTCCACACCATTCAAAACACATAAAGGAAAATTAATTCTTACCTTTTCTTCTTCACTCCACACGCCCACTAAGGTGGTGAACACGAGAAACGGATGGCTTATCAATCCAACCAACGCCTCCACGTTAACAAGCACCCTTGAATTAGTTGTTTTGCTAGAAGAACCGAATTTTTCTATGGCTAATTCTTGGCCTTGGTTTTTGCTATCTATGGCCGAATGTCTCCTTCTTTCTCCCTTCTTCTTGCTTTCTTGATTTTTCTAGAAAATAAATTGTAGAGAAAGATGACTTAGTCATCTTTTAAGTTGCCAAAGAAAATAATTTTTGTGGCCATGGCCCACTAGGAGTTTGGCCGGCCACTTGGCCCTTAAATTAACATGATTTACAAGTTTTTCTAATTCATTTTTGGCCCCAAATTTTTCCTTAATGATTCCATGCCAACAAAGTCATATACCACTTATTTAAAACAAAGTCATGATTAAAGAAAATCCCGACTTCTTGTCTCGGAATAGCCTTGTATCCTAACTTGTCATCATTAACTCAAATTATATATATATATATATATATATATATATATATATATATATATATATATATATATATATATATATATATATATATATATATATATATATATATATATATATATATATATATATGTATGTAGATATATATATATATATATATATATATATATGTATGTACATGAGTAAGCATTAGAAATGGAAGGTCCCTACGAAAGACAAGTAAGTAGATATGATGAAGGCCACTAGAGGTACAAATGACTCTATTACCTCCTGATTCTCCCATCTTATGTTATTTCTCGTGCTGTCTATTATGCTTCTTCTATGATGTTGATTATGCTTTACATACTCAGTACATTATTCGTACTGACGTCCTTTTGTTTGTGGATGTTACACCTGGAAAAATTTCATGTCGTCGTATGATAGATAGACTAATGTAGGGTGAGATGAATATGATTTTTCTATAAGTAAGACAGGCTACTTAACGATTCTAATTAAGATTTCGATGACGTTGGAAGTAAGAGGAGAAAGTTCCTTAAGAAAGGCAAAGTATATGTTGTGTTTTGGAAAAGTTCCATAAAGTACCGAGCTAATGTTGACTTAATGACATCTTAAATAAGAGTTATAGCGCTCCTTAGATTACTAATGAAGTGTTAAAAAGTTTTTAAGAAGGTTCCATAAGGATTGGAGATCAAACGAAACGACGAAAACAATTTCGGAAATGTGGAGTTATACGACCACTTATACGGTTCGTATAACCCAACAGGAAGGTTGTTTTCCATGATGGTGAACCACGGACACTTATACGGACCGTACAATGTTATACGGACCGTATAAGTGGTCCGTATAAGTCCCGACGGGCTGAGTATTTCCAAGTATTTAAATGTGTTCCCACTTCATTATTTTCATTCTCCTCACTTCTCCACTTCTCTCCCAGTATCTAGAACATTCATGAATTCATTTTCAAGAATACAAGGGAAATCAAAGGTTCATATCATAAATTCAAGTGAATCAAGTGCAAGGAAGCTCTTTGGGGTTACTAGAGTCAAGAAATCCCTTAGAAGTTGAAGCTAGGGTTTTCTTCAGGTAGAGTATTGCTATCCAAAAACCCATTCCTACTCAATCAAAGGTAAGTTTTATGATCAATTCATGTTATTTAGGGTATTGAGGGGTTGAAACACTTGGATTATAGAGGGAAATAGAAAATGGGTTACAAACATGAGAATAGTGACATTGTTGAGTAGTAGCTTAATATGAATCATGATTCTTCATATGTTGTGATTATAATTATGTTACAAATAATATTAAGAACATGGGAGAAACATTATATGAGGATGAATGTAATGTTGTGTTATGGCCATGGTTATGGATGATTTGGAATGGAAATTGGGAGACCTGAACAATGTAGGGTGAATGAAGATTGTTGATTATGATATGATGAATGTTACTATTGACGTTTGGGAGTTGATACATGATATGGAGAAAGTTGTATAAACTAAGGAGATGCTACCCAATTTTCTCTAACTTTAGTTCAAGCGTGTTTATGTTATCGATTATCTAATATTGGTACGAACTCTCTTGAAGGTAGAAACGTGAATATTGGAGGGGAACGTTCAAGCGATAAAATAGTTAAATGAAAAGGTATGTAAGGCTAGTCCATTCTTTTCTAAGGCATGAATCTTATGACATAAATTTCCCTATCCTCCACGACTTTCTTACATTCCGTAACTTATGAGTCTATGTTCATGAAGAGCCCCATATGAGATAGAAATAAGAGATACGTTATGAGTATGATAATGACAATGTTTAACCTAAGTTTAAAGATCCTAAAGTTCATGATATGATATTGCTATAAAGCTAATGATCCTCATATGACCCCTTTGATATGGCCTATTTTTGTTACACTCACCTTATCATGTTAGTTCCTTCAAGGTGAGGCATAATGCTTATGAATACTGTTACATTCCGCATTTTGTACCCTCGGGTGAGTCAAGGCAAGTGACACAAGTTGCTTATGGAAAATGTTAAAGTTGGAATATTAAGAAAGGCCAGGGGTAAAGAGGTAAATTCAACACGACTCATGGAAATGCGGAGAAAGGCTAGGGGCAAATTTGGAACTAAGGGAAATATTTTTCATGAATTAGAGGAAATATGCTAGAATTTTCAAGAAAGGGGGGCCAGCACTTGGCCGTGGGCCCCACCTTCAATATGTGGCCAAATAAAATCAAGCCAAGCTTAGGGGCTATATGCTTAATTATTATTGGAAGAATTCGGTTTTTGTAAGTTTAAAGATCCTAAAGTTGACAATTCAGTTTGTAACGTCTATAATTCTCTACTCCGATGTCCTATCAATGAACGGTTGGTTGCATTACAAACTAGACTCGACGAACTTCATTTTAGGACTTTGAACCACCTTAAAACTCCACATATACTATGAGATATGCGCCTTCAAAGTTGACTAAAATCCGTCCCGCGTTTCTCAAATTTTCGTCGAACTTATTTTCTTCAATTTGCTCAATCCCGAAATATTCCGAAATTCTCCATACATGATATTTATCACTTATTACACTAATAATGGCCATGTTCCCGTGTTTCAAAATATTCTTTCCCGATTACGACTTACGAGATCGTAATTCACCCTTTTTCTTTGTTGTTACGTACTTTCCATGGCTTGTGCCTTTCAAAACATCTCATTACTACGATGAGGTACATGTCAAACTCATGCTCTGAAAACGCGGGGTATAACAGTTACATTCCGCATTTTGTACCCTCGGGTGAGTCAAGGCAAGTGACACAAGTTGCTTATGGAAAATGTTAAAGTTGGAATATTAAGAAAGGCCAGGGGTAAAGAGGTAAATTCGCAACACGACTCATGGAAATGCGGAGAAAGGCTAGGGGCAAATTTGGAACTAAGGGAAATTATTTTCATGAATTAGAGGAAATATGCTAGAATTTTCAAGAAAGGGGGGCCACTTGGCCGTGGGCCCCACCTTCAATATGTGGCCAAATAAAATCAAGCCAAGCTTAGGGGCTATATGCTTAATTATTATTGGAAGGGGGTTAAGTATATATATAAGAGGAAAGATGATTTATTCATCTTATTTCTCTAGAATTCTCAAGAGTTGGAAAGCAAGAAAGAGAGGAGAAAAAGAATATGGCCATTCGGCCTTGAAGAGGAAAGAAAAACCGAAGGGAAAAAAAAAAGAAAGAGAAAGAGAGAGGTTCCAACTTGTTTCTTCATAGCCAAACAATCCCTTGAAGAGTCTTTAGTAAGGTGAAGTGATTTGTGGAACAAGAAGAACTTGTACTCATACAAGTTGCCAACTTAAGTCAAGTGAAGAAGTGAGGAAAAAGGTAAGGTTTAATTCTTTTCTTATGTGTTGTGGATGTTTGAGTATGTTGTGTGCATGAAAATGGATGGGATTCATGTGATGGAAGTGTATGTGTGTAGTGCCGTGAGTGTGTGTATGTTGTGTGTTGCATGAAAGATTGAGTTAATTTTATGTTGTAATGTATAGAGAATATGGAAGTCCATGAAAAACATGAATATGGAGGGTTGGCCGAATAGGTGCATAGGTGTAAGAGGTGATGAATTGATTTTATTTAGAATGGAAATTGTTGTTATGGTAGGTTCTATGGTGTTAGAATAAAGATTTAATGGTTTGGAGGAATGAAAATCGGGTTGTTGTGATTGAATTTGAAAGAAGGAAAAAAATGTTGTTGTTGTTTTATAAATTGGAAGATGTGGGTAAGTAGTATGTTGATGGTATTGTTGGAATATTATGTGAATTATATTGTATTGAATTATATTGAATTGTATGGAATTGAATTGAATTGCATTGAAAAGAATTGAATTGAGTTGAATTAAAAATAAGTGGTTTGTTGGTATTGTTGGTTGATAGTTTGGCGGGTTTGAATTCCCGGATTGTTGTTGAGTAAAAATTGGCCAAGTTGAACTTGGAGGAATGGAATATTTACGGGGGAGGTCTTTATGAAATTTCGGTAGCCAAGTATTATTTTAAGAATTCAATTCTAAAGGCACTAATCATGTTTGGTAAACATGATCAATTTGTAGATTTTGGCGAACTTGGAGCTTGAGTTTGGAGACGTGAACAAAGCGTAAAAGGTATGTGAAGCCTACCTCTCCTTCATTTGGCATGTCCTAGTTAGTATAAGTTGAAATCCGACCCTCGGAAAAGTCCTACCCCTCGGAAACTACACCTAAATTTATTCCTTTTTCATTCAATAGAATTGAATCCATAACTTGTGCTTTAAAGAAAAGAAGTGTTCAAACGTCCGAAACCTTTGGAAATGAAATTGAAATGCCTTGAAACCTTCGTGAATGACCCAATGGTACATGATGACCGTGTTTTTATGTTCATCACTCGAGTCTCGATATACGTGCATACCGGTTCCCATTACTTGTTTTATAGAAACTTTATAATCTTGTCTTATGTTTTCTGTGGTGTTGCTATTCATTGATAGTCTCGCCTTATGATGATTGTTCCTTCAAGGTGAGACGAAGCGACCGTGGTTATTCCATAAGGCAATCGGGGGCTACCGACCTTACGTCACCCCGATAGACACATGACTTTCTTTGGGTTCTCATGCATGCTGCATGACTTACATGATATGTATATGACATGTATATGATATGTATATGAAAATGGGGAATTTTGGGGAATGGATACATGTTGCGCTATAGACGCATTGCCACAGGTCGCTGGCGTAATTCCATCCCGGACGCGGGATGCCCGGACGCGGGACACATGTGGGCGAGCCGACGTATTTCGGCGACATGACTTGTTTTATTTTCACATGTATACGACAAGAAATGTTTTGAAAAAATATATGTAATAAGCAAGCATGACATCCGCCGAGAGGCACTTACGAGGGAACGATTATCCTTTTATCTCGTTATATGATCTTTGGTCTCACATGTTGTTATTGCTCACATGTTACATGCTCCATCATATTATTTTCATGGCTTACATACTCGGTACACTTGTTCGTACCGACCCCTTTTCTTGGGGGCCGCGTCTCATGCCGCGAGGTAGACGGAGTTGACGGATTCGACCCCTAGGAGCTTTTAAGTTGTACATTGAAAGGCGCTCCGGTTGTTCGAGCTCTTGTCTTGGGTACTACTCTTATGTATATATTTGAACTCGACAAAGTCGACCCTTGTAATTACATATATTTTGTTTAGAGGCTCGTAGACGGATATGTACAGGTTAGATGTTTCACGACCTAGTTGTCTTTGTCGCCGTGTGATATGTCGATACAATTGATTGCTACTACTCGTGTATATGTATGCTATTATCGGCGATGTTATGGAAAAAAAAATGCCAGTGTTCATACGGCCCACTTAGTAACAAGAACAAGACCTATGACAGGGGGTGCCCGGTACAAGTATCGGGTACTCGTCGCGGCCCCTAGTTGGGTCGTGACAAATACTCCATAATGGGATTGGGGGTTCACGACCTTACGTCACCCCGATAGATTTACAGCTTGTCTTGAGTTTCTATGTATGATTCATGATAATTATATGATGATGATATTACACCGCGCCTATATGGCCGAGCAGACACCGCTAAGGCGGGCAGCGTAGACACCATGTTCAGATGGCATGGGTAGCCACCACTTATGGGCGACATGAGATGGTTACCCCGGATCCGGGAGGCCTGGACGCGGGCTAATGATGATCATACCGTACCTATATGGTCGGGCAGCTTATATATATATATGCATACATGATATGATGACGTTTATGAAGTAAGTTAGCATGCATTATTTCAGTCTTAAGTGACAGTCAGTTACATGTTGTTCCTCACTTGATGTCTCCTTGTTTCATTGATATGTTATTATTGTTTATGCCTTACATACTCAGTACAATGTTCGTGCTGACGTCCTTTCTCTTTGGATGCTGTGTTCATGCCCATAGGTAGACAGGGAGGTGGCCCAGATTCATAGGAGCTGACCAGCGGATTTACGAGAGCACTCCATTATTCCAAAGGTGCTATTTAATTTATTGTTTTGTGTATATATATTTTGGGCACGACGGGGTCCTGTCCCGTCCTTATGTCTAGTACTCTAGTAGAGGCTCATAGACACGTATGTGTGGGTAATATGGTCTCATGATTTTCCTCATTGTATATATATATATATATATATATATATATATATATATATATATATATATATATATATATATATATATACATTTTGATAGGTGAGGGCTTACGTATATAAATGTAGATATGCTTGAAAGTGAAAATAGTTTTTCCTATGACTAGAAGTGTGAGAGTAATAGATGAATACAGGATAAGTATGATGACTAGCAGGATGAGTGGTGCGCGGTAGTCAGCTCCGGGTACTCATCATGGCCCCCTAGTCGGGTCGTGACAAAAGTGGTATCAGAGCAATTCCGTCCTTGGGTGTGTCTTCGAGCCGTGTCCACCTGAGTCTCGTTTATGGGTGTGAAACGCGCCATATTTATAAACAAGAAGCTGCGGGGAATTTAGGAAAAATGACCATTCTTCATCTTATTAGATCATGCCATAGAGCCATGTTATAATATTTTCTCCTCCCTAATTGTGCGTTATGATTTCAGTGCTGCTTGTAAAGAGAATCTACCGCCGCCCCGAAGGGCAAGGCTACTACAGCACGACGAGTGGAGAGGGAGCCACCAACGGATATAGAAGAAGATGAATCTCATAATATGGCTCCATCTAATACCTCTCCCACTCCGCGTGTTGTAGAAGAACAAGAGAGGGCATCAGCTCCAGCTCCTATGCCACCAGTTCCTCCACCGGCTGCTTCGGGTCAAAAAATGACTGAAGCTATTCATTTATTGACATAGTTAGTTGCCGCTCAGGCACAGCGGCAGAGTACGAGTCCAAGTGACAGAGCGGCTAGTACTCGAGCCCGGGATTTTATGAGTTTAAACCCATCAGAGTTTTTTGGGTCAAAGCCGGACGAAGACCCACAAGGTTTTATTGATGTAATGTTGAGAATATTGAAAATTATCCATGCCTCCGATACCGAATTCGTGGAGTTAGCATCTTATAGACTCCGGGATGTGGTGGTTCTTTGGTATAATAATTGGGTATCTTCAAGAAAGGAAAATGCATCTCCCCCGGTTTGGCAAGAATTTGTAGATGCCTTCATCCGCCACTATTTGTCACCCGAGGTTCGAAGGGCCTGAGCTGACAGGTTTTTGAATATGAAGCAAGGAATTATGAGTGCCCGAGAGTATAGCCTTCACTTTAATTCATTGGCTAGATATGCTCTGACTATGGTGGTCGACATAGAAGATAGAGTGCATAGGTTTGTCAGTAGCCTAGGGCCACATTTATTCAAAGATTGCTTGACAGCTTCATTGCAAGAGGGGATGGATATTTCCTGTGTTCAGGCCGATGCCCAGAACTTAGAAGAGTAGCAACATCCGTAAAGGGTTGAGCGCGATATTGATAGGGGGCAGAGTAAGAGATCCAGATCTTTTGGTGCCGGCATCGACTATAGAGGGGGATCGAGACAGTCATATTCCATATATTCAGGTTAGTCGGCGACTAGTGCACCTTCTGGGTTTGCTGGCAAGAGGTTTGATCACCCCATTCATTCAGGACAGGGTCAGAGCTCGAGAGTTTCAGGTTCTCAGTTTGGGGGTGATCCTAGCGAGCGGAGACCACCGGTGCCGCGGTGTAGCCAGTGCGGTAAATTACATTTCGAACAGTGTCGCCGAGGTTCAGATGCGTGCTATGCCTGTGGCTAGGTTGGGCAAATGATGCGATATTATCCCTCGATGAGTGGTAGAGTTGGGGTTTAGCCCACAGGATCAGCGGTTGGTTCTTTTTCAGTGTGCCCGATAGGGCATACTCCCCAGAGTCCAGCAGGATGAGGTAGAGGCAGAGGGGGAGCGTCCAGTTCAGGTGGTACTCAACCCCGTATTTATGCTCTAGCCGGACGTCAGGATCTTGAGTCTTCCCCAGATGTGGTTACAGGTATACTATCTATATTCTCTCATGACGTCTATGCATTGATAGATCCGGGTTCTACAATGTCTTATATTACCCCATATATTGCTGGTCGTATTTGTTACACCCCGAAATTTTTTCGTTCATGTACAGTGAATAGACTGGTGAAGGGCACGAAGTATACGATATTTCGATAAGTAAGAAATAGCACTTGATGATCCTAATTGAGATTTCAAAGGCATTCGAAGTAAGAGAAGAAAGTTTGCTAAGAAAGGCAAGGTATGCGTTACGAATCGGAAAGGATTTACAAGTGATAAGTTAGCGATGATTTAATAATGTTGGGGAGAAGAGTTATAATGTCCCTTATATTGTTAACGAGGTGTTAAATAAGTGTCAAGAAGGTTCCATAAGGATTGGGGATAACACGAACGACGGAGATCATTTCAGGGAAATGGGGTTATACGACCGACTTATACGGTCCGTATAGCATTATACTGTCCGTATAAGGGTCTGTATAATACCCAGCAAAGATGATGTTTGCCTGGTGGTGAACCACGGCCACTTATACGGTGCAATGTTATACGAACCGTATAAGTGTCCGTGGAAGTCCCGACGGGCTGAGTTAAGTTCAATTATATAAATGTGATCCCACTTCACTAATTTCATTTCCCACACTTCTTCGTCTCTCTCAAGGCTTCTAGAGGGTTCCACACACTTATTCCATAAGAACTCAAGAGAGATTCAAGATCAACTTCATCAAACTAAGAGAGTTAAGTGTAAGAAGCTCACTAGAGTTCATCCAAGACAGGGAATCTAAGCAGAAGTGAAGCTAGGGTTTTGGTGCAAGAGGAGTATCTCCGCTCAAGGCTTATTCTTACACTATCTAAGGTATATTTTATGATTATTCCTGGTTGTTTAAAGTAATGAGAGGTTGGAAGACTTGGATTGTAGAAGGATATAGAAGATGGGTCATGAATGTGAGGATAATGACATTTTGAGTGGTAGTTTGGAATAAGTCATGGTTATTGATATGTTGTGATTATAATTATGTTATAAATGACATTTAGGACATGGGATAAGCATTATATGTGAGAAAACATAATAGTGTACTATGACCATGATTATGGAGGAATTGAAGTAAAATTGTGAAATGTGAATAACGTAGATAAATGATGATTGTTGCTTATGATATTGCGAATGTTGTTATTGATGTTTGGGAGTCGATATGTAATATGAGGAAAGTTGTATAAACAAAGGAAATGCTGCCCAATTTTCTCTAGCCTTAGTAAGCATGTTCTTATAATCGATTAGCTAATGTTAATACGAACTTTCTTGAAGGTAGAAACACGAGCATCGAAGGAGAACGATCAAACGATAGAATAGCTAAATGAAAGAGGTATGTAAGGCTAATTCTCTCCTTCTAAGGCATGACTCCTATGACATGAATCTTCCTATTTTTTTGTGATCTTCCTGAATAACGGAAATTATGAGTCCATGACTACAAAGAGCTACCCATGCATATGATAAAGAAAAGAGATACGGTACGAGCATGATAATGATGATGATGAATTTAAGTATAAAGAATCCTAGAGTAACATACGACTCCCATGAGGTTAATGATCCTAAATATGGTTCCATTAATGCTTTTCTTGTGTACACTCACCTTAAAATGTTAGTCCCTTCAAGGTGAGACATAATGATTATGATCACTCCATAATGTAATCGGGGGTTCACGACCTTATGTCACCCCGACATAGCCATAGTTGCCTTCGAGTCCTAATGTATGTTTGATGATAAATGTATAATGACGCTAAGCTTATGATATGCCTGTGCAATGTATGAAAATGTTTAGTTTACGATGGGTATATGACGATGCGATTCCACCGTGCCTAAATGGCCGGGCATGTCACCGTGAAGGAGGGCTGCATACAGTTTCACCGTGCCTAAATGGCCGGGCATGTCACCGCTAAGGCGGGCTGCTATGTTTACACCGAGCCTAGAGGGCCGGGCATGACACCATTAGTGGGCGGCATATGATGGTTACTCGGATGCGGGTTAACGATGATGATATATATGATACGATGATGTATGCGCCATGATGATACATGTACTATGATTATATATGATATATGTATGAAATGTATCCACCCTTAAAAGTTACACAGGTTATATCTTCATCTTATGTCTTATGATTTCTCTATTATGTTCATTTCATTCATGCCTTACATACTCAGTACAATATTCGTATTGACGTTCGTTTTCTTTGAACGTTGTGTTCATGCCCACAGGTAAACAGGGACGTGATCCAGACTCGTAGGAGCTATTAGCTGACTTGAGAGCACTCCATTGTTCCGGAGGTGCCATTGACTTATTCTTTTGTGTATATACATGTATTTTGGGCACAACGGGGTCCTGTCCCGTCTCTATGTCTTGCACTCTAGTAGAGGCTCGTAGATGCGTATGTGTGGGTAGTATGGTCTCACGATGTCCTTATTGTATATAAAGTATTTTGATAGCCGAAGGGATTATGTATATAAAGGTAATTATGTTTCAAAGTGAAAAAAATGGTTTTTCCTATGATTTGAGTATAAGATTAATGAATGCACAATTGATGAGTACGAAGAGTAATGGTGTGAGCGGTGCTCGGTGGTTAACCCCGGATACCCGTCATGGCCCCTAGTTGGGTTGTGACAAAAGTGGTATGAGCAGTTCAGTCCTAGGAAGGGTCTACGAGCCGTGTCTAGTAGAGTCTTATTTATGGTGTGTTGCGCGCCACACTAATAAACAGGAGGCTACAGAGCATTTAGGAAAAATGAACATTCTTCTTCCTAAAAGATCGTGCGATAGAGCTGTGTATAAGATTTTCTCCTCCCTAATAGTGTGCTATGATTTCAGAAATGTCACCAAAGGGGAAAGCTACAGCCGCCCAGAAGGGCAAGATTACGATGAAAATGCGGGTAGAAAGAGAGCTACCAATGAATGTAGAAGAGGGTGAATCACATAATGAGGCTCCATCTAATGCCTCTTCTACTTCGCCTATTATAGAAAAACAGGAAGGGGCATCAGCTCCAGCTCCTATGCCTCCAGTTCCTCCACCGGCTACTTCGGGTCAACAAGTGACCGAGGCTATTCATCTATTGATGCAATTAGTTGCCGCCCAGGCACAGCGGCAGAATGCGAGTCCAAGTGATCGAGTAGCTAGTACCAGAGCCCGTGATTTCATGAGTTTGAATCCTTCAGAGTTTTTCGGGTCAAAGCCGAATGAAGACCCGCAAAGTTTTATTGATGAAATGTTGAGAACACTGAAGATTATTTGTTATATCCCGTATTTTGTACGTCGGGATATTTCGAGCTAAGTGTGGAAAGTTAAGAACAAGACTATTTTCCAACTTTGTTTTATAAGTTGCTTATGAATTTTGTTGGATGGAAATATTAAGGAATTTGGGGTAAAAAGTGCAATTATGGAAATTTATATTTCATGAAATGTGGAGCCAAAAGTGGAGTTTTGAAAATTTAATTTTCATGAAAAAAAATGGCCAAAGTGGCCGGCCATGTAATTGTGGACCATGGCCACATGGATTTATTTTATAAGGAACAAGAGATGACTTAGTCTTCATATTCCATCATCTTTCATCTTTAAGAAAATTCTAGAGAATTTGAGAAAAAGAAAAGAAAAAGAAGTGAAAAACATGGAGCATGTGCATGGTCATGTGCCTACATAACTATATATGAGTATAAGGATGACTAATTGAGTCATCTTATTCATTCTCTCCTTAGAAATTTCAAGAAAAATGGAGAGAGACCAAGAAGGAGAAAAACGGCCAAGCATGGCCAAGTATGGTCCATGGAAAAGGGAAGGAGAAAAATTATTTTCTTCATGCTTTCCTACTAATTAAGAGGTCCTCTACACCATGGAGTAATTGTTGAAGCAAGAAAAAAAACACTCTTTCATGCAAAACACAAGTTGGCCGAGGGAGAAAGTGAAAGAAAAGGTGAGGTTCAATCTTATTTTTCACGTGTTGTGAATGATTTGTACATGTTGAGGAATGTAGAAATGAAAGAAGTTCATAAAAATATGGTGTAGTTGTTGTGGCCGTGAGTGAATGTGGTTGGAGTAAACATGATGAACAAATTTTATTTAGTGTAATTTGATTGTTGTGCATGTTTGTGTGTTGTTGTAGAGTGTAGAAAATGAATGAAACTCATGAGATTATGTATGTCGAGGAATGGCCGTGTAGGGGCTGATTTGGTGTAGGCATGCTAAGCTAATTCTACTTAGTGTTTTAGTTGTTGTTGTGATGGATTATGTGATGAAAATGAGAGTTCAATAATTCATGTTGAAGTTGGAGGTGTGTGGGCTGTTTTGGAGATTAATATGACTTTAATGTAAATTCTTGTGTTCATGGAAATAATGATTGTTAGCATATGGATTGTTGGCGTAGTTCATGAATTCGGAAGGATGAAATATGTTGCCATTGCTCTTATGGAATATGGTGAGTTCCGGGTGGCATGTTGTTGGTGAGTGGGCTGATTTGAATAATTTGTAGATTTTCCAAGCGTTTTTGAAATCTTGTTTAAATGATATTGGATTAGTACTTGAATGCGAGCTTATTAGTATTGAATTGAATATGATTGGAATGTCGTCGAATTATGCGGAAGACGAGCTACTAATGTTATAATGCATTTTGAATTGGTTGTTGATGTTGTTATTATGTTTGTTGGTAATGATTTGGCCGAGTTAAATTCTCGGGGATGGCGCATTTACAGGGGAAATGCTGCCGAAATTTTTGTAGATAAATGTTAATTCAAGATTGAATTTCTAAAGGCTCTAATCAATGTCTGGTAAATGTGACCATTTATAGATTTTGGAGAGTTTTGAACTTGGATTTGGAGAAGCGTAAGAGACGGAAAAGGTATGTAAGGCTTACCCTTTCTTTCTTTGGCATGTCCTAGATGTAATAAGCTTGAATACGTGCTTCGGGGACCACTCCAATTCTAGAAGTCCGAGGTTGAATTTAGTTACTATTCATTCAATAGAAATGAACTAACTAATTTACGCTTTATTGTAAGGGAATGTCCAAACGTCCGTAATTTTTGAAAACGAAAGTGGAATGCCTTGAAATCTTCGAGGATAGTCTAATGAGACATAATGACCATGTTTTTATGTTCGATACCCGACTTGACCCGAGGTGGGCCCACAATCCCCGAGACCTAATTGTACTGTTCTATTTGCCTTATGTCCGTAAGATAACTAAGGAAACCTTTGACTTTCGTTCCGAATTTAATATAAGTATCTGGTAACTCAGATATGAGCATTTTGGTTTGACTATCCGGATATAAACACTCCGACACGTATGATCTGATATGAACATTTTGATATAAGCACTCTGATGTAAATATTCTGAAATAGAAATTCTGATATAAGTATTCGGATATAAGTGTTGTGACATAAGTATTTGATACAAGTATTTTGATATGAACATTCTCTCGTAAGCTTTAATGTTCTTCATACACGACCTCCGGATCGCTCGAAAAGTCCGAAGAGGTTTCGCGCTTCAAATGTCCATAACTTTGTCGATACTAATTCGGAAGGACCCGAAACTTGCTTCGGATCTTCATATGTCGGTAAGTGTACGTGTCCATCGAGTCCGGATTTATATGCACATGGTTTCTTGTCATGAGTGCATAACTTTAATGTATCTTTCACCGAGTCCCGGCGAGACATGTCACGATTTCCCAACCACCGTAGGCCGTGACTAGTACCCGAATGGGCACCCGTATGTACTTTGGCAACACGCAGTATCACATACGTCAAGAAAGAAAATATATGACATATGATAACTTAAATATTTTGGAATAATGATCATATGCAGCTTCGTTTTTTATGTACTAACCAAAAATCAATATTCCGCGTTTGTCCGTAAAATACGTGATTCCGATATTCACATATGATTTTATTTGAATATTCACATACACATATATAGTATTTTTCGTTTAAGCATTTTTGGTACCGCGAGCTCAAACATACAATTGCACACACAACCTATTCGGTACTATGGAACCATGACCCACATTTATGTATGCACTTAGTACATTTTGTGTATATCATATGTTTCGGCCCCGCCTGTCATTCTCGAACAAATATACACGAATGTAACAAAATTTGATTGTGTTAGAAAAAAATGGTCCGGACAATGTCTTAAATGTCCTAAACTTGGCGGCTACACTATTTAAAAATTTTGCGTATTTTATCCTATTTGTTTTAAAAAGTCAAAGTGAAAAAAATGGTTTTCGACAGATTGGTATAAGATTAATGAGTATGTAAAGCACAATAAAACACAGTGCGGTGCTCTTTTTGTCATAGGTTAAGCCAAGTCATAAGAAAGTGAAATCCATAGACCTATACGTTGTGAAATGGTTGGAAAGGCAAAGAGTAGTGATATATTTGTTCGTTACTAACTTACCCGTGAAACATGTATAGTCATGTATATGAACATCATATCATCATAAGTCATTATGCACATATAGTAAATGTACAAGAAAGGAGAACTCCAGTATGTGTCGGATGTTTATGTGTGGAAACATCATGTATAGTAAATATAATCATATGGTATGCGGGAGCCCCGGAGGAGACCAAGTGAAATTTTCACAAATATTGATCCAAGGAACAATGAGAAATTAGAATGTACAAGATGGTTGAGGCTCATCTAACGCCATCTTCTGAAGAGACGCCATCCCCATATCATCACATCATCCGATCATCGTATATGTATATGAACATGTATGATATCTCATATGCCCTCAAATGAAAGGAGAACTTATGAGGTTATCTCGCATGAAGAATTGCGCGAGAAGGCACGAATATATTATATTAGACCAAAGGGATCCCATACTCTCAAGTATCGGGGACCTATGACGTGAGCCCGACATATATGTAACTTGCAAAGATGGGTCATGAAGAGAAGAAGACCCTAAAGTCATAAGATCATTGAACATTCGAGGACGAATGTTCTAAAGGGAGAGGATGTTATATCCGTATTTTGTACGTGGGATATTTCGAGCTAAGTGTGGAAAGTTAAGAACAAGACTATTTTCCAACTTTGTTTTATAAGTTGCTTATGAATTTTGTTGGATGAAAATATTAAGGAATTTGGGGTAAAAAGTGCAATTATGGAAATTTATATTTCATGAAATATGGAGCCAAAAGTGAAGTTTTGAAAATTTAATTTTCATGACAAAAAAATGGCCAAGGTGGCCGGCCATGTAATTGTGGACCATGGCCACATGGATTTATTTTATAAGGAACAAGAGATGACTTAGTCTTCATATTCCATCATCTTTCATCTTTAAGAGAATTCTAGAGAATTTGAGAAAAAGAAAAGAAAAAGAAGTGAAAAACATGGAGCATGTGCATGGTCATGTGCCTACATAACTATATATAAGTATAAGGATGGCTAATTGAGTCATCTTATTCATTCTCTCCTTAGAAATTTCAAGAAAAATGGAGAGAGACCAAGAAGGAGAAAACGGCCAAGCATGGCCAAGTATGGTCCATGGAAAAGGGAAAGGAGAAAAAAATTATTTTCTTCATGCTTTCCTACTAATTAAGAGGTCCTCTACACCATGGAGTAATTGTTGAAGCAAGAAAAAAAAACACTCTTTCATGCAAAACACAAGTTCAAGCCGAGGAGAAAGTGAAAAGAAAAGGTGAGGTTAATCTTATTTTTCACGTAAATTGTGAATGATCTCCCCTATACATATAGCATGTAGAAATAAAAGAAGTTCATAAAGAAATAATGTAACAACAACACCAACAACACCAAGTAATCATCACAAAACAAATTTATTTAGTAATTTGATTGTCCTTTCAACATAGTGTAATGTTTTCATTGAATGAAACTTCACATTATGTATGTCAAGGAATGGCCGTGTATATTCATTTACTAATCATGATCAATTCTACAATGTTTTAGTTGTTGTTGTGATGGATTCTGTGATGAATAGTTCAATAATTCATGTTGAAGTTGGAGGTGTGTGGGCTTTTTCAGATTAATATGACTTTAATGTAAATTCTTGTCTTCATAATGATTGTTAGCATATTTGTTGGCGTAGTTCATGAATTTGGAACATTCATATATTTGCCATTGCTCTTATGGAACAATTCAGTTTCATAATTATGGCATGTTGTCCCATAACTTCACCAATTTTCCTACATCATTATACAACCGTTTTTGAAATCTTGTTTAAATGATATTGGATTAGTACTTGAATGCGAGCTTATTAGTAAATAAATTGAATATGATTGGAATAATCCCCATTTATGCGGAAGACGAGCTACTAATGGTATAATGCATTTTGAATTGGTTGTTGATGTTGTTATTATGTTTCCATATACTACAACATATACATAATTCTTCCAATATGAAAGAGTAAAATTTTTGTAGATAAATGTTAATTCAAGATTGAATTTCTAAGTTGCTTTCAATGTTATGAAAATTGACCATTTATAGATTTTGGAGAGTTTTGAACTTGGAGAGAGTATAAGAGAAGACTTGGATTTTTGGACAAGATGTCCTAGATGTAATAAGCTTCTACGTTTTTTTTCCAATTCTAGAAGGCCGTGCCCTCTTCACTCTTCATTTTTTAATTTACGCTTTATTGTGTCTTGAAACTTCTAATTTTTCAAAACTAAAGTGGAATGCCTTATATAATCTTAAGATATAGTTAATGAGACATAATGACCATGTTTTTATGTTCGATACCCGACTTGACCCGGCCCCATTGAATTTTTGGTAATTGTCTTGTTCTATTTGCCTTTTTTTTTTAAGATAACTAAGGAAACCTAACTTTCGTTCCGAATTTAAGCCTAGTATCCCACCTTGCGACCTATAAAATTTTGTCCATATAAACACTTGTACCGACATCGAATGATACGATATGAACATTTTGGATATAAGCTAATTTAAATATCTACATAGAAATTCTATTAAGTATTCGGATATAAGTGTTGTGACAAAAGTATTTGATACAAGTATTTTGATATGAACATTCACCCAAAAATGTTCTTTATAAATGGGATCGTTTGAGAAAACTTAGAGGTTTCACGAGTTGTGTTTAACTTTACATATGTGATTCGGAAGGACCCGAAACTTGTCACATCTTCATATGTCGGTAAGTGTACGTGTCCATCGATTCCGGCCTATATGCATATAGTTCAAAAAAATACGGGTATGGCTTTAATGTATCTTTCAGAGTCTCGGGCTAGGGCATGTTATGTTCTCGTGCGTACTACTTGTATGATTCGATTCCTTTGAGTCCCGAGCCAGGACATGTTCTCGTGCGCATTTCACTGCATTGTTCACCGAGTCCCTCGTACTTGCGGGCCGGGACACGTTATCTGTGTGTGTTTATGATGATACGGGGATGGCGGCCAGGATGGCATTTGATATTATCCACCGAGACCCGCGGTGGGGGCGGGACACGTCATGTATATTTGGTACAGGATTCTGATTTGCATGATTCTACATTACCGAGTCCCTTAACAAAGCTCACGTTATTTGCATATATGACATATGAGTCCGCTATATATGATCCTATTTACCGAGTCCTTTATCGAGGGCGGGACACGTTTTATGCATATGCGATATAATATCATACGAGCATTCCGTGGGTACGTATTCGTCCGATATATGTCGGTATACGAACATTCCGTATGTTACGTAGTTTGTCCGTTATATGATACAATCCAATATTTCGTATGTTCGGTATTCGTCCGATATATGATTTTATTTGAATATTAAGTACATTCCGTACTCCGTCGACGTGTGACATCACCCGTGCGCTACGTATTTTCCGTACCTCTTCGGACATACGATCGGTGATTGCAAAATAAGCATTTTGGTATCTTTGGTTGATTCATTTATTTTATGTACACTTTTTAGCATATGAAACGGTATGTATGAATTGCGTACGGGAGGTAACTTGTAACGTATGTACGATAGTTACGATTATATAGTTTTGTTTCTCTGTACGCATGCCTTACGTAAGGTACACATTCCGTGCATTTTCATGCGCGAACACCGCGATGAGTGAATTCATTATAGAAGGTGTTCCGGCGGAGATGGCAAGCTCCCGTTTTCCGGATATGCAGTCGGTACGTGTGTGATGTTTGATTCGTGTTAGAGACTTTGCGGACGACGTCGTGGGTGTTGGTTGTTGGTAAAAAATGTCGGTCCGTGTTATACATTGAATTTTGTACGATTATAAACTTGTTCGATTTGAAGTCTACGAGAAAGAATATTTCTGAAAAATTTTGCTATGTATTTTATCCTATTTGTTTTAAAAAAAAGTCGGGAGTGATTTTGTATAGGTGAGAGTCGAGGTTCGCTCGGCCCTAGGTAAGGGTCGGGTGCCCATCACACCCTAGTAAGGTCGGGGTGTGACATTATTCATGCCTCCGAAATTGAATCTGTGGAGTTGGCATCTTATAGACTCCGAGATGTGGCGGTATTATGGTACAATAATTAGATATCATCAAGAAAAGAGAACGTGCCTCCTCCCGTTTGGCAAGAATTTGTAGATGCCTTCATCCGCCACTATTTGCCACCCGAGGTCCGCCGAGCTAGAGCGGATAGGTTCTTAAATCTAAAATAAGAAAATATGAGTGCCCGAAAATATAGCCTTTAGTTTAATTCATTGGCTAGATATGCCCCGACTATGGTGGCCGACATGGGGGATAGAGTGCACAGACTCGTGAGTGGATTAGGGCCACATTTGTTCAAGGACTGCTTGACAGCTTCGTTGCAAGATGGGATGGATATTTCCCGCATTCAAGCCCATGCCCAGAATTTAGAAGGACAATAATATCCGTAAAGGGGTGATCGTGATATTGATAGAGGGCATACCAAGAGGGCCAGATCTATGGGGGCAGGTAGTGATTATAGAGCGGGATCAAGGCCGGCATATTCTAGACACTCAGGATAGTCGGCGACTAGTGCGCCTCCACGATTTGCAGGTAGGAGATTTGATCGTTCGCTCCTTCAGGACAGGGTCAGAGTTCGAGAGCTTCAGGTTCTCAGTTTGGGGATGATCATAGTCAGAGGAGACCACCAGTACCGCGATGTAGTCAGTGAGGTAAATTACATTCGGGGCCATGTCACCAGTGCACAGATGCTTGCAATGTTTGTGGACAGACTGGGCACTTGATGCGTGATTGTCCCTCGAGGTATGGTAGAGGTGGGGTTCAGCCCACATGATCAGCAGCTGGTTCCTCTTCAGTGCGCCTGGTAGGGCAGACTCCCCAGATCCCAGCAGTTCGAGGTAGAGGCAGAGGGGGAGCATCTACTTTAGGTGCCACTCAGCCCCGTATGTATGCTTTAGTCGGGCGACAGGATCTTGAGTCCTCCCCGGATATGGTTACAGATATATTATCCGTATCTTTCCATGATGTCTATGCATTGATAGATCCGGGTTCTACCCAATCTTATATTACTACGTATGTTGCGGGTCATATTGGGGTGAAACCCGAGCCAATTAAACCTTTTGAAGTATCTACTCCAGTTGGTGATCCCGTGATAGCTAGACAAGTGAACAAAAATTGTGTAGTCGTGTGTTATATCCCGTATTTTTATACGACGGATTATTCGTAAGCTAATCGGCATAAGTCCAAGGACAAGATTATTATGGATATGAGACAAGGACTTTTAATCCCCGATTTTTATTAATGCACGAAGTGCTTATAAATTTTAATTGGCATGAAAATATTAATGTAGATTAGGGGTTAATTAACCATGATTGTATTATTAAGTGGGGATTAGTGATTAATTATGAATAATTAGCCTAATTAATCACTAAGTGGGCCCCACAACACATGGACAATTATGATTAGCTCATAAATCATAGTGGGACACATGTCACATGGTTGGACACATGTCAACCATACGGAAAACATATAAATATGGAAATAATGACCAAGCTATTCATTTTCATCTTCAACATTTTGTGAAGCATAGAGAGAGAAAGGGAGCAGCCATGGCTGCTACTGTTCACGGCCAGCCATGGCTGTTTTAAAAAAAAAAATTCTTGCTTTGATTTAATTCCAAGGTGATTTACAAGTTCAAGGAGGTGATAGCAACATTGGATATTGAATCGAGGAAGAAGAAATTGCGAAATTGGAGTAATGAAGAGTAGAAATTCCTCCGAGAAAATTGTGGTAAGATTTTCCTATTTTATGGTGTAGTTGTGTTAATAAATTTGTAATGAAATTATAAAAATTGAATTGGACGAAATCGGAAGTAAGAAAATACATGAAATCGTTGTTATGTGAAATCGTGGGTTGAGATGGATTTGGAATTGTTATGGGCTGAGTTGTGAGAATTTTATGTGTATATCACTGTTGTTGGTATTTACGTGACGATGATAATTAGAAAGTCGGGTTAGGCGAATATATAGGGGAAATGCTGCCCGATTTTTGTTAAGTCCTTGAATAATGAAAAACCCTAAACGAGACATATAAGTTAAAGAATAAGTTCTATAAGCGACGGCCTACGGATTTACGAACTAGAAAATATAGTTACTAACGATAACGTTACTCTTATATAAAATAGGCTAAAAGAGCGACGAGGCGAACGGATTTACGGATAGTCGCTAATAGGTATGCAAAGCCTATCCCTTCTTTCTTTTGGCATGTCCTAGATGTAAGTATGATACGATATGAGCTTCGGGGTAACTCTATTCATAAGTTCCGAGCATGTTTATGATTCTTATTCACTTCTTGATGTTAGACTTCTTAATATAGTCGAGCTACTGCCCTCGAGTTTCCATATGATTGGATGGTAAACGATGCGTAAAAGTTCCTATTCTTGAAAGACTCCACAATAACTAATGACCATAACTTTCATAAGTTGTTTCGTATTAATTTGATACATGTTTATGATCCCTGAGGCTTTATTTTGATATAGTTCATAATGATGTTCAAAGAGTACTTAATATGGCTATCATCACGATACTCGGCGTTGGTTAGTCTACTTATCTATTGAGTCTCAAAAGATGATTTATATGCATATGGTTATTCACTACTCGCTCGTGCATCTTGTTATTACATCTTTCACCGGTCCCTCACTAGAGGGGGGCGGGTACGGTATATATGTATTATGGTGTTATCTTTTATGTTATGGCGTTATCTTTGTGTTATGGTGTTATGTTGGTTATGGTGTTATCTTTTGTGATACGGAGTTATCTTTGTGATACGGAGTTATGCGTTGTGTTGAGTATCTTGTGTTATGGCGCCAAAGACGGGGTGGCGGCCATGTTCACCGAGTCCTGTAATGGGCCGGATATGATATATGATATTGGCATGCATGATTTGTGTTTCAAAAGCAAGCATTTTTGTATTTTGGTTATTGTA
>NW_026714812.1:0-22153 GCF_029784015.1 Lycium ferocissimum | reverse complement strand
TCCTTGAAGGGAACCGCATCCATACTTAGAGCGTCCAACACTTATAAATTTTCACGTCCGAAACTACGGGTGTAACATATGTACTTCACTTTGCTCAAAATTATTCTTCTTAATAAACTCCCTAGGATATGTAAGTTTAACACCACTAGACAAAACCTTTGGAACAAATTTTTTTTTACTAATCTTCCTCTATATCTCCTATTATAACCATGATTATACCTCCCTTCATGGTTTTGTTCCGCCGGCTGCTTCCTCTAAAAATCATGGTTCTCCAATGGTTTATCCATGCTAGGACTAGCAACAACCTCTTCCTTCTCTAACTCTGGATGCAACACTCTACATTCAAAGATTCGAGCGTCCTTATAACATGTTTTTAGTGCAGTATCTAGGTAGATAATCGTATTGGATCTTCACCTTGACTTCTCTGATAACCTTAGTATCATCATCCTCAATTGCCATCATCACAAACTTTGGCTTAGCAGTTATTAAGTCAACTTGAACTTTAACCCTCGCACAGTTTGGCCTTGTTTTGTTAACAGTAGCTAAGTTCACCTGCACAGGTTTTCTAACAGCAGATACCAACATAAAAGGTGACTCCTTCACAAAATAAGTGGGCAACAAGTTTGGAAATGAAATCCAAGCCATGACTATGGATGTTTCTTCATCTATTTTAAAGTTGGAATCATAGATCAAGGGCCTCATTTGATAAGAAAAACTATCCCTCAACTTCAACCAAAAGGTAGGTTTAGAAGAAATAGTGATAAAATCTTCCATTAACGTGCATCGTATCAAAACATGTCGATTTCTCAAAAACCCTACTGTACATTTACCCTTTGAACCACATTGTTTAGGAATGATGAGAATATGAGAACTTACCAACAATGGCATATTGCAAGTTTTCAATCAATTCCATTCAAGCCACTTCTTCGACGTCCAATTCACATATTGAATGCCATCAACGTACGTTACTTTCTTCTGAGGGATTGGTTCACAATGCATTAATGAAGAAGACTCAGTAGCATGTAGTACACATTGAGCAAATGAGATATTAGGGTTTGATGAAGGAGATGGGAGAGAAGGTAAGGTTGCGGGTCTTTTTGTGGAAGGTACTGCAGGGAAGTGGTCTTGAGAGATGATATCTAGATGCTGGCCAGCCACCGTGGATGGGTGGCCAGTGGCCGACGTAGCCATGGAGGCTATGCTTGGTTTGGGATTTACATAGGAGGGGAGTGAGAAGAGAGCTTTTTAAATTATATTCTTTACAATCGACATGGAAAGTTGTCCTGTGCAAACAATCATATATTCAGAAAAGGTAATCAATTGGCAGATTGCTTGGCTAATTTTGCATTAGGTAATATTGGAAGGTTACAAGCATCACAATTTACTGACCTACCAACAACAGCAAGGACGATTCTTAATATGGATAAAGCTCAAATTCCATATTTAAGAATAAGTACGAGAAGAATACAATCAACATGAGGACCACTACCAAGCATTGTCATGTCCCGAACCATGGCCTGGGCATAACACGGCACTCTATGCCTTGCTGCATATGACCGAGCAAACCACATGGCTTGCTGAATCAACACGGGGTATGAGATGATGTGAAATATAATGTAAAACATGGATGATCTGAGCAAGCATGAAATCTCATAATAGTAATGAAAATACTAGTTTAAAACATAATGCGGAAGTAGTCTGAATAAACATGATAAATTCTGTGCCAATAATGGTTATACGACTCTAATCATCTGACATAACATAACTGACTAGTCTATGAAACCTCTGACATGAGTCTGACTGCTAAACTGTCCACCGGGACAAGGCCCCCGACATACCTTAACTGCATAACTAACATAAAGTAAATAATGATAACACCCCGAATAAAATGGGGCTTACCAATAGCTGATATGAGCGAGTCCTAACGAGCTGATCCGTTGCCCTGTAAATCTGCATAGTGAAATGCAGGTCCCCAGGTAAAATAAAAGGGGACGTCAGTACGTTCGAATTGTATTGGTATATAAATGAACTAAATGAAATAAGCATGACCCATGAAATAATAGAACATGAACTGAAACTGTATCTGTAAGTTGTACATGAACATGAGCATCATCTGACATGAATATATATAAAACATGAATAAAACATTTTGAGTGGGAGATCCTTAGTATAACTGACATGTAACCACCAATGTGAGCATGTGGCGTCTAATCTCTGCCCGATTAGCTAACCCATCTTGTACCTTACCGGGGTACAACACATGAGCATGAAAATGAACATGAAATGGATCCAATAACCCGCAATGGGTAAACATGATGGTATCGTCCTAACTGGACAGAGCGATCCTTATCCTACACTGGCACACGTAGTTTCAGGCTGTCTGAGCCTTCTCGGTAATTTATGCAACTCCCAAAACATGAACATGGATATAATTGTCTTAGTAGCCCATGAATTATATAAACATGATTGCAAACATGATTTGTGATTGTATTATAAGATGAAGATAGATATATAGTATAACTTGTGTGAAAACATGGAAGCATGTAGAAGTTCATGAAAATAAAAATAGAAGTTCATATCTTGCATTTAAAAACCCATGGAATGCAAAGTATGGGTTTTCATGGATTACAGACAGATTCTCAATAACCAAAGTGGACTATTAAGAACACGATAATGAAGTAATAATACAACATGCTATATCATGGTACATGCACTTAGGGTTATCATGAACATAGCTGAAAACCCTTGTTTTAGTGGGATTTCGTATAAGCATGGAAGAACGTGGTGTGGTAAGAACAATGACATTCCTCCACGCAGATAGAAACCCTACATACCTGTTAATGCTCAAAAACTTGTAGAAAAGGTCTCGTCTTGAAGAAGAATTCAAAAAGCTTTAAATCTTTAATCCTTTAGATGGGTTTTCTAGAAAACTTAGGAATAATGAATTCTTATTTAGGAATCATGGATACATGTTAGAATTCACTAAAAAGGCTTGGAATGGACTTACCTTGACGTTGTAGGATGAGGAGAAGAGAAACCTTCGTTCTAGGGCTTGGAGAGAATGAAAAATATGGAAAAAGAATTGAAAACAAATGTGGAAAAAGAATTGAAAACGCGTTTATATAATGTTCAGTCGTTGGGCTGATACACGGTACCTTTTACGATCCGTAAAAAATTTGCGGTCCGTGAAAGGTGACCGTAAATTAGTTATAGAAACTTGGTAATTCTCCTCCATATTTACGGTACAAAAGTATGGTCTGTAAAAATTTTACGGACCGTAATACCTACCGTAAATCAATTACAGTGAGCTGGGTTTTCTGGGGTCCATCTACTTTCCATTTTACAGTCCATGAACGTAACGTAAAACTGGGATCGCTGAACTGAAATGAATTTTAATCCTAACACTCCCTGTCTTGGTTTTCTAAGTCCTAAATCATGAATGTAGCTTAGTTTAAAGATACGAGGTGTTACAAACAAATTGCAGAAGCATCGATTCAAGTCCAAAGAAATTAGAGCACAAATTGGGGGAAAGTATACAAACCAAAGAATACTTACCCATTTCAAGTTGGAAAAGTGGTAGATCTGTGAGTTGCAAATCCGACGAACATGGATGCTCCATTTTTTGATTTCATCAACGAGTCACCAACAAAATGACTACTCACATACATAGAGAGGATGCGGAACAAGAAAGCTTGAATATTAGAGTCCTTCAAAGCCACATAGATGAATTTCATGGGAGGAATCAAGATGAAGAATCGAGGCTCCTCCCTTGTTTTGTCGTAGCTGCTATAGATTTATCTTTTGATTTTTGTTTTGTTTTTGAACTATGGACTTTCCTTTTTGATAAATAAAACACCCACTAAGTCCGCTTAGTGGAAATTTAATTAAAAAAAAAATCAATATTTTCAACTAACTCATATGGAGATTCACAAATCTTGAAAGGCTGAACACTTTTATTGAAAGTTGTCTTTATTGTCCATCCTACATGATTCTTGGAGGAACAATTTCTGGCTCTTACAATCTTGATTTGGTATTTCACTCTTACAAACAGAAACCCAAATTTTGATGATGGTCCCAATTGGTGATGATGATCAATAACATGATTTTTTATCACATTTTATATCCCCTTGAACACCCTTATTTTTATTCCCTCTATTCTTTCAGTTCGTTATGCCATTTTTCACTTTCTGCAGAAATTTTAAGTTCAATAAAAAGGCAAAAATAAATAAGCAAAACAAATACTGAAAGGTAAATATATAGAAGTGAGAGATCTATATTACTTTAGAGCAAATCAAATTTAGGCAAAGTGTATAGATTTCTTAAACTGTTAATACACAAAAATAAAACAAAATAATATTATAGTAACTCTATCAATATGAAACTACTATTTTGGTGAGTGGAAAATTATATAATATGAGATTTTCTGAGCTTATCAAACTATTCCATCATAATGTTTCTAAATTAATCCAACAATGGTATTTTCTCCGGATATCCTTTTTTCTTTAATAATCTAGTTAAAAACTTACTGAAGAATGAAAAAAAGTTCTTATATTTATTTAAACATATTAAGGTAACTTGGTACTAGTTTTAGGGCACACGCTTTGCGCGTATACCTCATATTAATTTTTAAAAATTATATAAATATTATTAAAATATGTACAATATTGAGGTGTCACCACGATGTGACGTTGTAAAAGTTAGAGTTAGTCTTATCTATATCTACATCAAAATAAATTTAATTTAAGTGTGAAAGATTTGAAAGTCTATTAAAAATAAGCTTTTCTGTGCGATGCATGTGCATTCTGTGTATCTATTTCTACATCAAAATAAATTTAATTTAAGTGTGAAAGATTTGAAAGTCTATTAAAAATAAGTTTTTCTGTGCGATGCATGTGCATTCTGTGTGGCATACATGCATTTCGTGTGTCACACGTGCATCTCATGACAGTTAGTAAAAAAAAAGACATATAATTTAAAGAACGAATCTGATAACCCCAAAGCTAATTCAATGTTTTCAACTAACTCATATGGAGATTCACAAATATTGAAAGGCTGAACACTTTTCTTGAAAGTTATCTTTATTGTCTATCTTACATTATTCTTGGAGTAGCAATTTCTGGCTCTTACAATCTTGATTTGTTTTTTTCACTCTTAAAACCAGAAACCCAAATTTTGATGATGAAACCATGTCACGACCCATCTTGTGAGTCCTGCGGGCACGCACACTATCTCCCTTGGTGGGCGAAGACTTTTCCCTAACTACATCATTTGAACTAACCATGCGAGAATAAAAGCAGAAATATATCAAGTCGTAAACGTTAATAGAATTACGTAAGTGCGGTAAAAAATACAACTACATCTCAATATCTAGTCTGGACCCGTACAAGAGCTCTAATACAATACAATATCCAAAAACTGAACATAAGTCTCAAAATACAAAAATAATAATTGTCTGAAGAATTAAATGGATAGATAGCAAAGGAAGGAAATTTGGGTTGCAGGATCCGGTAGTGGCTCACCCTATCCAACAAGAAGGCCTCAGGATCTCTCGCGAGGTCAGGAATTAGAACTAGTGGCAAACTCTGCACTCAAGAAAAAGTTCAACATGAGTAGTATGAATATAACACTAGTACTCGTAGGCATCATAGGTCAACAACGATTAGGTCAGCATATAAACGGAAATAATTCAACAAGTAGAATAGATAAGCAGTCAAGTACAGTCATAAAGTATGTTCAAGTATATATAAGATCAGATGAAATGTGTGAATGTTACACCCCGTACTTGCGGAGAAGCACTTATCAAATTTGAGCGTAAGTATGTTGAACTATGGCTAAGCAAAACAACTTTGGAGTATAAGGGACGAAGCATTATTAAGTGCATTTTATGAGTAAAGAATGCATATGAGGAATTCCAGAAGGTCCTATAAGGAATTAAGTGGAAGGAGTTGAGTTAGTATGACTTTGGAAAAAGATGAGCGTTATTTTGAATAACTAAGTATGAGCCAAATTGGGGAAAGAATATCTTTTAGTATATGAGGAGTTTTGAAGTAAAGAAAAAGCCTAAGTTGAAGTTCATGAATTCTAGTTTCCAACGCAACAAACCGCTCATTGATACAACGTCGGAGTAGAGAATTATGGACGTTACAAGTCAGGCAGGTAGAGCAGAAACACGCAGCTACAGTGGGCGGAAAGTTCTAGGTCGGTGCAAAATGACCATAGAACAATATATAAAGGGGATTTACCCCTTATTTTCATTCAACCACCTCCCCAAACCTTCCCTAACCCCCTATAACATTCTCCCAACTTCATCCATAGTATTTTAGCCCAAATTAAGTGAAACCTTGGGATTTAGGCTCGGGAAGCGTATAAGGTCTTATAGTTCTTGTTCTAAACAACGAATCTTGATGAATCAAAGGAGGCCGCCAAAGATAAATAAGATTTCAAGCTCTACCAACCTTGATTGAGGTAAGGATATTCTTTACTATGGGTATTATGAATTGTATCAGGGAAATTTAGTTGTTAAAGCTTCGTAGAGTCTAGTGATTGGTTGAGAAATTCGAGAAACATCGTGTGGGATGTTTTATTGAGCATATTGAGTTTGATGATGTTGTTGTTAATATTGGGGTTGCTATTGTTATTATTTTTTTGGTATTGTGATTTCGGGCTAGAGATATAAACAGGAAAAATGCTGCCCGAATTCCAGCAGATTCTAAGAGGATTTAATTTGAAGTCTTCAAACAAGCATATGATGATAAGCCTAAAAATAGTATGAATTCTCTTGAATGTAGATTTACGAGCTTGGTAGGACAAGCGTTAATTAGTGAAAGTTAAGGCGACCAAAAAGGTATGTTAAGGCTGATCCCTTTCTTTCTAAAGGCATGATTCTTTTCTTATGCACCCATACATATTTACCATAACATCCTTATTCTCAAAAGTTTGAACTTCATGATTCTCAAAGTTCTTATGATACTAAAGATAGATGTTTTCTAAGATGACAATGATGATGATGATGACCCCATTTCTAGAAATTTTAAGGCTTATGATTTTGATGCTATCACGAGATTGTTGAGCTTATTTCATGATTTTCTTGATTTTATTCATTGTTGTTGATCTCACCTTATGATAATTGTTCCTTCAAGGTGAGATATAGTGATGATGATTGCTCCATAAAATTAATCGGAGGTTACCGACCTTACCTCACTCCGATAGAGTTGTAGCTTTTAATTGGGTTCTCATGCATGCTTTATATATATATATATATATATATATATATATATATATATATATATATATATATATATATATATATATATAGAATATTTTCTCACACCATGCCTATATGGCTGGGCAGCACCACTACGGTCGGCGACTATGGATGATGATAATAACACCATGCCTATGTGGTCGGGCAGCACCACTTCGGTGGGAGCCTATGGATAACGATGATAACACCGTGCCTATATGGCCGGGCAGTAACACTAGTGGGTGGCGTACGCCGGTTACCCTAGACGTGGGAGGCCCGGACACGAGCTAATGATGATATTATGTTTGATATGCATGAAAAGTGTTTTCTTTAAAAGCTAAGCATGCATGATATTCGCCTTACGAGGCAATCAGATGTACAGGTTATCTCTTTATCTTATATTATGTTCCATACCTCTTGTTATGTTATTATTCATGCCTTACATACTCAGAACATTATTCATACTGACGTCCTTTTGTTTGGGGCCGCTGCATACATGCCCGTAGGTTCAGGTAGCCAAACAGGCGGCCCAGCTTAGTAGGACTTCCACTCAGCTACAGTCAGCGCACTCCACTTGGTTCGGAGCTGCAGTCCCTTTTGGTATGCTATTTCGATATGTATTTATGGGAATGATGCGGCCTTATTCTGTCCATTCTACAGTTGTGTTCCATAGAGGTCTGTAGACAGTTGTATGTAGTTGGGAAGCTATGTAGCCTTGTCGGCTCTTATTTTGTTGTACAGCATATGTAGTGGCCTAGTCGGCTTACACTGTTATCTTCTGCACATATGTGTATATATACATTGGTTGAGATTTCTTGATGTAAAGACTATTATTTTATCCCCACAGAAGTTTATAGTCAGCTATAAGTTATATATGGGCCGCCATGCTGTTTGGTGAGATTAAGGTACGAGTTTAGGGGTGTTTGATTGGTAGAGATTGGACACTCGTCACGACTCATCGGTTTGGGGCGTGACAGAAGTGGTATCAGAGTAGTTCTGCCCTAGGGTTGTCTACAGACTGTGTCCAGTAAAGTCTTATTTATGGGTATTAAGCGCGCCACACTTATAAATAGGTGGCTGTAGGGCATTTAGGAATCATTGACCTTTCCTTATCATCTTAGATCATGCGATAGAGCAAAAGTTTAGGAAAAATCATTTCTGACCCTCTTGTGTATAGATTGATACAGATGAAGAGGATGATTTTTGATAGTGGAGGTGTAAGGAAGGCCCCTAGGGTGGACTCCGGACCAACACTACCTACCGATTTCGGACCACGGGGACCAGGACAGATTAAGAGAAGTCTTAGTCACTCCCTTGAGTCAAATCCTTCTGAGGATATTAAGACGACTTCCCCAGTGCCTGTGACTTCTATAGAGGAGGATCCATCAGAGGATAGCTATGAGATGGACCCATCTGAGATTTCGTATGAGACACCAGTGGAGCAGGAGGCTCCTGAGGCTGCACCAGATTTGGCCCCTCCAGTTTCTCCTATGATGGAGCATTACGTCAGAGCAGCTACGAGTGTAAGTGTTACTGAGTATTCTAGCCCTCTATCTTGGCCTTCAGTCAATCAGGAGCTGCCAGAGTATTTGTAACCTTCGAACTATGATGGGGGAGATGTTCGGACTATGATGGGGGAGATGAGGATAGTCAGACGAGTAGATGGTGGGAGGACGATGAAAGGGATATTTCACTTTACGATCCCCAAGACCAGGATCAAGACAGGTATGCGGATCATCATACTGAAACTCATTATGTTATGTGCGATTACTATGGGATATCATCTAATGGTCGACAATCAGGGATTTTAAAGAAATCAATAATTGAAGTATTCTTGGGTAATTGTGACTAAGACATTTCTGCTACCACTAAGAACCCCGGGAATTAGGAATGAAAAGCAGTCGCGTATGTTGACTTGTGGTTATGAAATTTTTTCTAGCTATTGGGAGTTCCAAAGGTTACGATAATATTCATCCCACCAAGAAAGTAAGGGATGTTTCCAACCTGGGCAAATGCATTGCATGATTTTATTTGGACTTTCCCTTTAGAACCTCAAATGGGTTTTCAAAGATATGTGATAAAAGACTATATAGCAATGAAAATAATAGATGTGAGGTTGATTATTTTTAGACCGAGAAACAGAGTACAAGTATGAGTAAAGGTTATTGTATCAAATTGTGCTAATAAAAGCTATTAGAAGCACTTAGAAAAATATATTTACAAAAAAGAAGGTACGATAAACATGGAGGCTGGACTAATTTGAGGAAGTCAAGATGATGAAAGGTACCTTGACAGAGAACATTCAAAACACATCCGATGTTGGGTTATGTACACGGAGGGAAAAGATTATGTATATGAGTAAAGATTTTTAAGTAAAGTTATATCGCCAGGGTTACAATTAATACTTCGAAAGATATGCTAAGAAGCCCCACAGATTTAGACATATGGATAATTTGAGGACCCGGAATAACTCAAAGAAATCAAAAGCATATGAGCCTTATGAATAGGATTTCAAGATGGTTACCAGATATAAGTTTGACTAGTTGGTCAAAAGAGGGAAGGCGTAATAAGTTGTGGGTTTAGGACAACATCAAATGGCAACGGGATATCTCACAAGAAAAGGCGTTGAAAAGCGATAAAATGATAAGTCACGAGTGGCTACATCGAGTATTATGTATACCCATATGATTGATTTTACGGCATATTAAAATTATTGATGGTACTGTATGTCAAGATTGAGATAGAAAGCGCTACAGAGAGAATTAGTATTGGGTTTTCTCGGGAATTAACGCCAGCTAGCGGTAACGCGACCAAATATGTAAGCACGAGCATTAGGAAAATGAAGGTTATGATATCATGAAGGGGAGAGAAACTTGGACAAGGAAAATGTATACCCATTGAGGATCAGGTAATATATTTGGAAAAGGTTAGGATGAAAGCACGAAAGCAGACGATAGGATCAAATTTAAATAAATCAACGGGAGATAGAGTAATGTTGTACGTTACAAAGGATGATCATGAGGACCCCGGAACCAACCTATACGTCTACATAACCAGAACCAAGAAGGTTGTAAATAATGGACAAAGGTGCATCCTTGATAAGAAATAAATAGGTCTTATGAGAGCGACGAGGAAATTTTAAACTCCAGAGATTTAACCGGGAGAATGGATGTGAACCCATGATTGGTACCCCTATTTAAGGGAAGAAAGTACCCTAACAATAGATTTTCAGCGTCAAAAGGGATTCCCACTCGTAACGAAACACTCCAAAGTCTCCTAAGCTAAGAGTAAATAATGACTAATGGAAACAGGCGTTTTACGAGTAAAAGAAAATAAAAGAAACTATGAGGACTAAAAGGAGCAGGAGGTGTAATGAAATGGTTAAAGGGAGTTATGTGGCTGGCGACAACAAGGAGAAGGTTAATGAGTCAGTAGGCTTGTCCAAAGGAAAATAAATTGAAATTATAAGACAATGGTTGTGTGAAAGATACAAAGATGCGATCATATATAAAACAGAAAAAATTTGAGATATGTGTGTGTGTGTGTGTGTGTGTACAAGTTGTAGTATCATAAAGGAAGATGAATGTTACACCTCGTAGTTGAACGTTGAGTTCCGTAGGCGTCAACCGTTCCTCAATAGGACATGGGGTTAAGGAGATGTGGACATTACAAGTTGGGATGGTAGGCCAGGAAAATAGCCTGCACGAACGCGCCAGGGAGTGGAGCGAACGCGCAGGAGGCCAAGGGCCAACTCAACGCGAACGCGCCACCACTAGGCGCGAATGCGCTGAGAAAATTTTAGGCTCAGGCCAAGGATGAAGATTATATGATCTGAGCATAATATATATATGTATATATAACACATTTTGGAGACCGTATGGGGTAAATTAGTTCATATGTTACTTGATGAAAAGACCTCGTAACCGTAAGCTAAGGTGGGGCCCACATGCCGAGGTTTTATAAAGGACATATGGAAAATTATAAGAGTAATACATGGGAAGTTGAGCAAGTCTTAAGAAGGACCCTTAAGCCAAATGTGGGCATAAGCCCTCCATAAGGGTGATTTAAGGATACGTTTTTGGATGATCTAACTTGAGGAGGCCAAAACTCCATGATAAGTTAGGAATGTGGAATCACACGAAAAAAGAAAGTTGTAGATAATTGAATTAGCTTTCCAACCATAGGTTGTAGGGCCTCACACAATATCAGGATCAAGATTTATGACCTTTTTACTGAGAAAATGCACAGGTAGAAAAATAAGCCTGCGCGAACGCGCTGACCACATTTTAGGTCGGTTTGGGCAGATTCTGGAACTCTATATAAGGGGGGATTACCCCCCCGCCCCCCCTCTCTTCATACAAAACACCCAGAAAAACCCCCAAATATTCTGAAAACCTCCCACAACTTCCCAACATCAAATTTTAGCCCGAATCAAGTATAATTCCCGAATTTCGGTCCAGGTAGCGTACAGTTGCGATTACAAAATCATATAGCAACGCGTTTGGCTCAGTTCAATGTGGGAAAAAGTGAAGATATTGCAATATTATCGAGGGAAAGGTATGAATCTCTTATTATTAATGCTAATCTTTGTTTACTTACGGGAATAGAACGATTAGATAGCCGTATAACTGAGTGGTTGGTTGAAAAATTGGATAAATATCATACAAGGTGTCTTATGGAGTATGTTGATGTGAGTGATGTTGTTGTTGTTGTTGTTGTTATTGGTTATTGGTAACTATGATTTCAGGTTAGGGATATAAATAGGAGAGATACTGCCGAAATTTCGCCAGATCCTAGAAAGAGTTAACTTAAAGGCTTAAGGTAAGCGCTTGATAACGAGCCTAATGACAGTATGAATTCCCTTGATTGTAGATTTGCGAGTTCGAGAAGTAGAAGTTGAGCGAACAGATAAGCTTCAAGGTATGTAAAGCTATCCCTTCTTTCTTTTTAGCATGAATTACATAAAATGAGCAAACGACGAACATACATGACTCCAATGAACTCTAGTTCTCAGTAGTGCTTGACATAACAGTTGTTTTTTATTCTCAAGTGTTGGCTCATTTTGTCTATTCTTTCGAGTTCTAAATAATGATTCAGTGTGTACACGATTGCTCCTAATATTCTATTCGTGCACATTGTTATTGCATCACTTCACCGAGTCCCTCACTAGAGGGTCGGGTACGTATTATATTTCACCAAGTCCCATAATGGGCCGGGTACGGTATATGATTATTTCACCGAGTCCCATAATGGGCCGGTACGTACTATATTTCACCGAGTCCTATAATGGGCCGGGTACAGTATATGGTTATTTCACCGAGTCTCATAATTGGCCGGGTACGTATTATATTTCACCGAGTCCTATAATGGGCCGGGTACGATATATGATTATTTCACAGAGTCCCATAATGGGTCGGTTACGGTATATTATATTTCACCGAGTCCCATAATGGATCGGGTACGGTATATTATATATATGCATGACTCATCTCATAAAGTTCGGATGCCTTGGAATACCTTGATTATCATACTTGTCTCTTATCATCTTTTACTCAGTCATGATCTTTTTTACTGTACTTCATGCTTTACATACTCAGTACATTCTCCATACTGACCCCTGTTCTTGGGGGCTGCGTTTCATGCTCGCAGGTACAGACACTCAGTTTGGTGATCCTCCAGCTTAGGACTTCTGCCCAGCTGCTTGGAGAGCTCCATTGTTTCGGAGCTTGAGTTATTTTGGTACAGATCCTTTTGACATAGACATTGTTATACTCTTAGAGGTCTATAGACATGCGTGGGTTGTGTATATATAGTTTGGTCAGCTATACAGATGTAGTTTGTTTTGGATTTTCCTGTGTATAGTGGCAACCTTCTTGGCTTGCACATTTTGTTACGTTTGGTTAACTGTGACTCCTCAGGAGACAGGTTCATTTTGATATATGGCATTATGAGGCTTCAACATGCTTTTACAGATTTCCACATTGTTTTTAATATCAGTCTGATTATATCTAGCAGGTTCATATACGAGTGTCCAACTCGAGCACTAGTCATGGCCCATCGGTTTAGGTCATGATAAAAGTGGTATCAGAGCAGTTCATTCTCGGAGTGTCTACAGACCGTGTCTAGTAGAGTCTTATGTATCGGTGTGTGGTGCACCACATCTATAAACAGGTAGCTACATGACATTTAGGATGTTATCTTTCCTTCTTACTCTAGATCGTGCGATAGAGCTATGTTATCAGGATAATCCCTCTCTAACGAATTGTGGTGTTTTTAGCTATGCCTCCAACGAAAGCGACAGCTGCCCAGAAGGGCAAATCAGTAGAAGGAGATACTAGTCAAATTCGGAGAGTTACTAGGGCCCATGCCCAGTTGATGCTTGAGATGGTAGTCCAGTCAGCGAGCTCTGTTACATCGCCACCTCCAGAGGAGCTTGGAGCAGCAACAGCTCCAGTTCAGGGGGCAGCAGCACCCCCAGCTCCCGAGGCCCCAGCATCTGAGCCCCCAGCTCCTTAGCCAGGGGCGGAGGATAAGGCCATGAGAGATGCAGTCCAGTTGCTGACCAGATTAGTGACAGGGCAGGCTCGCAGGCATGGACCAGGAGTTGACAATGTGGATAGGTCTAATAGTTTAAGAGTTCGTGACTCCCTGAACTATAATCCTCTAGAGTTTTTCGGGTCAAAGCCCGAGGATGATCCACAGGACTTTATTCGGCAGATGCAGCGTACATTGAGGATAATGAGGGCTTCTGAGACTGAGACTGTTGAGTTGGCTTCATATCGATTGCGGGACATAGCTGTTAATAGGTGTAAATCTTGGGAGTTATCTAAAGGAGAGGATGATCCTCTAGTGGTATGGGATGAGTTTGTGGAGCCCTTCCTTGGCCACTTCCTACCTCCAGAGATGAGGCGAGCTAGAGTTGATAGATTTCTGCGTTTGAGGCAAAATGGCAGAAGCGTTCGAGAGTATAGTCTTGAGTTTGATTCGTTGGCTAGACATCCGCCGACTATTGTAGATGATATGGCAGATAAAGTGCATCATTATGTGATGGGAATAGATCGTTATCTGGTTGATGGTTGTATGGCAGTGGCTCTTAAGCCAGGTATGGATATTGCTCGGGTACAGGCATACGCGCAAGGGATAGAGTGTTATATCCCGTATTTTTATACATTGGGATAATCCGAGCTAACCATGATAAGTTAAGGACAAGACCATTTCGGGATACGAGGTAGAGACTTTTAACCACGATTTTGTTTTAAGGCATAGGTTGTTTATGATTTTATTGGTATGGAATATTAAGGAAAATTTGGGGTTAAAAGTGAATTAAAGGAAGTTCATAATTCATGAACAAAAGGGCCATGTGGCCGTGAGATATGTGTGGGCCATGGGCCACATGTGTTAATTATATAAGTGTATATTAGATGATAAGCAAGACTAGTAGTCATCTTTTTCAACACTTAGAAGCTTAGAGAAAAATTGAGAAGCTTGGAGAAAACAAAGAGAAGCCATTCGGCCAAGCTCTAGCCGAACAACCCCAAGAAAAATTGATCAAAAAAAATATTTTCCTCAAGAATTTCAACTCCTTAGAAGGTGTATAACAACATGGAGTGGTTGTTGGAGTAGCAAGAACAAGTATTAGTTCAAGGCACAAAGCATAGCCAAGTTGAGAAGTCAAGTGCTATGGTAAGGTTTAATCTCCTTTTATATGTGTTATGGATGGTTTGTGTATGTTGTAGTATGTGGGAATGAATGAAATTCATGAAATCATGGTGTTGATGTTGTGGCCGAATATGGACTGTTTTGTGTGGCAAAGAATGAACTAATTTTATTTAGTATTTTGGTTGTTGTTGTTGTGGATTCTATGTTGAGAATGAGAGTTTAATGATTTAAGTTGAAGTGGTAATTGTTGTGGGCTGTTTTAGAAGCCAATGTGATCTTAATATAGTTTCTTGTATTTATGAGGATAATGTTGTTAACGTGTGGATTGTTGGTGTAGTTTATGAATTTGGAAGAAAGAAATGTGTTGTTGTTGTTTCTCTTGAAGTTGGGAGGTTTCAGGTGGAGTAGCATGGTGGATGGGTTGTTTTGAATGTTGTGCGGATTGTTTGAAATGTTCTTGAACCTTGTTTGAATGATCTCGGATTAGTACTTGAACATGTGAGCGTGAGGTTGGCTTGAATGTATGTAGTTGAATTGAATGTAAATGGAATGTTGTCGAATTATGTAGACAAGAGTTACTAACGTTAGAATGTGTTTTGAATTGATTGTTGATGTTGCTAATATGATGGTTGGTATTTTTGTTGATGATTTGGTCAAGTTGAATTCTCGGGGTTGTTGAATCTATAGGGGAAATGCTGCCCAATTTCTATAGATAAAGTGCTAGTATTGGGATGGAATTCCTAAGTATCTATAGCTAATGTTTGGTATATAATGATGTTATTGTATATTTTGGAAAGCCCGAGACTTAAGTTCGGATTAGCTTAGGAAGCGGACGAGGTATGTAAAGCTTACCCTTTCTTTCCTTTGGCATGTCTTAGTTGTAAGTAAGCTATGATACGAGCCTCGGGGTAACTCTATTCTTATGATCCGAGCATATCTACGATTCTTATCCACTTCTTGACTTTCGCATTCTTAACATAATCGAGCTATGGTCTTTATGTCTTTTGTATGATTGGATTTCAAAGGTTGCATAAAATGTTTTGTGTCTAAAGGGTTTTATGTTGAATAATGTCCCTAACTTTCATAGAAGGGCTCGAATCGCTTAGATATGTTCGTAGAAAGTCCTAAAGTGAATAATGTCCGTAACTTTCCGGGGCGGGCTCGGATTGGTTTGATATATGTCTACGATCCCTCCAATTTCTTTTAATGCAGCCCTAATGATATTTAGAACGGATTTATCATGTATTTGATATGACTATCGTTTGATACTCGAGCGTTGATTTGTCTAGTATTCTATTGAGTCTTAAGAGTGATTTTTATGCATATGGTTTCTCACTACTCTGCTCATGCTAGTCGTTATTACTTCTTCACCGAGTCCCGGCCAGACACGCATTCGTGCGCACTCCATTGCATTGTTCACCGAGTCCCTCACTAGAGGGCCGGGACACGCTATATATATATGTATATGATGATGTGATGATACGGGGATGGAGGCCGGATGGCATATGATGACTTCATTCACCGGTCCCTCACTGGAGGGCCGGGACACGCTATATATATATGTATATGATGATTTTACTTATCGAGTCCCTCATTAGTGGCCGGGACACGTTATGTATATGCATATGTACTACATGATATATGACATGCATGATTTATGTTTCAAAGGCAAGCCTTATGAGTTTACGGTTACCGTACTAATTTTCCTATACTCCTTATTCCGGATGATCCTGTTATCGTATTTCGTAGTTTACATGCTCGGTACATATTCATCCGACCCTCTTTTGTCGTGGGCGTTTCCATGCCACGCGGTGTATACGAGATGAGTAGAAGATGTTCCGTATGGATTGGCGAGCTCCACTTCCTCCGGGTGACGCCGAGTCGAGTGTTTATGATATGGTATCTCGAGTCATGTTAGAGACTTTGCGTACGCAGTCATGTATATAATATGTCGGTTTGTAAGCGACTGCAAGCGATGTATCATTATGCATTATATTACAGATTTCATATGATTACAGATTTTATTCGATTTGAAAAAGATGAAAAGTATGTTGTTCTTTGAAAAGCTTTCTTTATGCACTCATTTCATGATTTAAGAGTCCGGTAAGATTATGTGTGTCACGAGGATCAACGGGTTCGCTCGGCCCTAAGTAAGGGTCGGGTGCCCATCACGCCCTATCACGGGTTAGGGTGTGACAAATTGGTATCCGTGAGCACTCGTCTTGGGGTTATACCGCAAAGTCGTGTTCGGTAGAGTCTCGTTTATGGTGTGAAGCGCGCCACATTTATAAACAGGAGGCTACGGGCATCTAGGGTGGTTACTCTTCTTTCACATCTTAGATCGTGCCATAGAGCCAAGTCATAGGAAATGAGATTCCTTACCCTGACCTTTGATTTCAGCAGAAGAATGGCATCGACAGAAGAAAGCGACTAGCGATATTGAAAGTTATAAAGCACGCAGGTAAGAAAAGGTATGAAAGATATATGTCGGGTAAGATATTGAAGTACGATTGAAATACAAGTTGACGATTAAAAGGGAAAGTAAACAAGAAAGTGTAACAGGTGCGGAGTTGGGCATACGAGGTATGTCCATCATTTTCGTCCTGTTGTTGCTATTGGGAGCCCTGTGTGGCTGTGATATGATATGATATATATACACATATGTTGGCCCTATGAGGCATTGTTGGTATTTCCTGCGTGCAGGTTTTGAGATAGTAACAATTACAGAGGAAACTCTGCCAAAATTTTCCTGGAAATAAAAAGGGAATGAAATAAAGGTTTGCAAGATACCTTGAGAAGCCGTGTCCACAGTAATGGTAAGATCTGACTAAGTTGCGAGTATGGCTGACCTCGAGAAATAAGTTAACTGCTGAATTGATGGTAATAATAATTAGAAGGTCGATATCGATACGGTAAAAGAATTTGGAGAGGGCTCCGTAATCTAAGAGATGATTGAAGAAAAGGTGTAAATCTTGATGGAGTGTTACTTAAGGTATTGACTGAATTGATAAGCAGGGATGAATTACGACGAGCTTATAGTTAAAAGAAGTAATAGTATGATTAAGACAAGAGTACATAGGAAAAGAATTGTGATGGATATGAAGGTATTGATAAGACAGCTTGTGAAATATTAAGGATAAAGTTGATCAGAAAGGGTAAAGGGTTAAGAAGTGTTACATTATAGGATTGATTACGAATAAGATATAATGTGAACATAAGGAGGATTGTTATGAAAATAAGTAAGCCTAGTGAGAAAGTGGCCAAAGCTATGATGTGATCTATGTAGCTAGAATATTAAGGCAAGTGTAAAACGGAAAAGCAGAATATAGAAGAATAAGGAAGGCTTATCAAGTTCTGTAGGGAAAGTTTGGAATAAGGGTTATATAATAATGGAAATGATAGCGAGTGTAAGAAAAGAAAGGGTAATTGGAAGAAGGAAACAAGAAGAGAGTGAGATGACGGTAGTAATAACAGACCATGACATGTGTAGCCAAGGATACGAGTACTATAAGCGACGGGAATGTAAAAAGACCCGGTTATAGAAAAGATGAGGAACGAGGTAAAATGAGAGCAAATCCGTAGGCCGATAACCAAGTATTTATAAGTAACGGCGATCAAGGTGTTCATCACCATTGGGAATGAAGTCTAGGACGGAAGGTAGTCATATCCATAGGTGAAAAGTGAATATTGAGGATTGAAAAGGGCTAAAATAGTAATTGTGGAGTCGGAAGAGTAAGGAACCCTTTCTAATTTAAGGAGACGTGTTATGAGGACGTTCGAAATCTGATTAAGACTTCGGCACTCCGGTTATGTGATGAAGGCCATGCGGTGAGGTGGACGCTATCCATACTAGCGTTACGGCATCGTATTTCATCGGAGTTCCAAAGTTAAGCGTCTTTGAGTGAGAGAAATTTTAGGATGGGTGACCCCCTGGGAAGTGTTCTGAAAGCCTTACAAATTCAGACGTAAGAAGAAAATGAGAAGCTAGAGTAATCTAAGGGAAATTAGAGTATACAGAGTGGGTGGAGACCTTAAGAGGTCACGTAGGCCAAGGCAGACTAGACCGGTGAAGAGAAAGAAGGTACATCACAGCTCTAGAAGCGGGGTGAGTGGAATAGCGTTTAGAAATATTTTGTAAGCAAAACATTAGGAATTATATATGTACATAGGTATGCACAAGATATCCCGTACATGGCTATATCAGCGGATATGTGTATTCCAGCAACCAACGTGGCGGTATATGGAAGGCATTAATCGGACAGGGCAACGAGGTTCAAGTGGAAAGAAAATATAAATGGCACAAATGTTACAAGGCAAGCTGATGCTGTTTTCCCTCTGAGGTTAAGCTTGGAAAGTTAATACAATGATATATTTGGAAAAGAAAGGAAGTGAGTGGATGGAAGGCAAAGCGGGATCAAAATGTCTTAATAAAAGTGCGCACAATCGAGATTGGAAATATGGACATAGGGCAAAGTATAATCGGATAATAGTATAAGTACACCCTTAAGGGGGGAAGCGGGTGCGAGAGATGCAGGTGTAAGATGGAGACAATCGACACTACAATATATTCGATATGGATGCTCGGGCTACAGATAAGATTCCTTGCCGAGACAAGTTAGTAAGATCTAAAAACCAGCGATAAAGGGGTAGAAGTCAGGATGATAATTGAGATAGTATTGAGAATTAATTGTGGAGATCTTAAATGATATGACATTGGAAAGTGGATTCTTATAGAAAGGAGAGAATGCGACAAGGGAAAGTAATGAGTAACTTGCGGAGACATTGTGAAAGGTAATACTGCTATGCTGGATTAGAGGCTAAGATGTAGGCAATAGAGTTGTTCGCTAGTGATACGGCGACCTATAAGTAGCAAGGGAGAAGGATAGAAAACCTCCTATAGTAGGAAGTGAGAAAATCAAAGGAGTGAATAAAGAAAGGGAAAGGAGTATGACAAAATAGGCTACAAGCGAATGTAGTACGAAGGGGATATGTGAAGTAGCATGAACCAGGAGAAGGAAAGCTATAACTAAGATGGAATATACTTTATACAAGTCGTTCAAGGGTAGTTATGCTACCTATGAATATTTATATGCTAAGGATGAGACCAAGCAAATGCTTAATGAGAAAAGTTGGATTCCGTAATAACAATATGGTTACGAGATTTTGGGTACATTAAGGAAAGATGTAAAGATGGTTTAAGCTAAATTACCTCAAATGGAGTTAATGCGAGGACAAACAAAGACATAGGCTATGGTTGAACCAAGGATTTATTCCGATACCGGTTGTAAGAGAAGAGAGGCGAAGACAAGTAAAACATAAGGATTAGTGAAGCCACACTAAGGTATTTTTGGGCTAATTGAGCACCTTCGCATATTCTTGTAAAGATTGTGTTATATCCCGTATTCTGAACAACGGGATAATCCGAGTTAACTACGATAAGTTGGGGACAAGACCATTCCGAGATACGAAGTAGAGACTTTTGTATGTTTTAAAAGTATAAGTGTGTATGATTTTATTGGCAAGGAAATATTAAGGAAACATTTGGGGTCAAAAGCTATTTTTGGAAAGTATTTTATTTCATGAAAATGGAAAAAAAAAAGAAAATAAGAAAATAAAATAGAGGACCATGTGGCCGGCCACCTTGAGTAATGGGCCATGTACCCACATGGATGATAAATATAAGTGCATAAGATGACTAATAAGTCATCTTATTTCCCTTCATCACTTAAGAAAAATCAAGAAAATTCAAGAACTTGGAAGAGCACCAACAAAAGGGGCCATTCGGCCATGTCCATGGAAATTTGAAGACTAGAATCTCCATCAAAAGTTAATTGTTTCTTCAAGTAAACCTACTAATTGGAGGGTGCTCATTAACGTGGGAGTGTTGTTGGAAGCAATAAGCTATTCGTTTTCTTCATTCACCACCCTAGCTAAGTTGGAAAGTTGAAGAAGAAAGGAAAGGTTTAATCTTGTTTTTTTGAGTTATGGATGGTTCATGGGTGTTGTAGTGTGTTAAAATGATTGAAATTATGGAAATATTGCATGTTGAGTGAAACCGTGCATGTGTGGCTTTGGCCGTGTGGGTGTAGTGATGTGTGTAGGAATAATGAATTAAGTGTATTTAGCATGTTTGTGTGTGGTTGTAAATGTGTAGAAAATGAATGAAAATCATGAAATTGCATGTGGAGGTGTGTTAGTCGTATGTGGTGTTGTACATGGCAAGGAACGAATTAATGTTACTTAGTGTTTTAGTTGAGGTTGTTGTTGGTTCTATAATGAAAATGAGAGTTTAATGATCTAAGTTGAAGTTGTAATTGATGTGGACGTTTGGCACCTTAATGTGATTCTTATGGAATTTTTTTTTTATGTAATGACATTATTAACATATAGATTGTTGATGTAGTTTATGAGTTTTGGAAGAAGGAAATATGTTAGTGTTGTTCTCGGGTTTGGGGAGGATTTCGGGTGAATTGGAGTATTGTTTGGATTGTTGAAATTATTGTGTAAAGTGTTTAAAGTATTCTTGAATGTTATTTGAATGGGTTCAGATTAGTAATTGAACGTATGAGCATGAATATTGGTTTGAATGTATGGTTGAGTTGAATAAAATGAATGTTGTTGAATTATGTAGTAAAGGGTTGCTAATGGTAGAAGACATTTGGAATTGATTATTGATGTTGCTAGTATGTTGTTGGTATGGCTGTTGATGAATTTGGCCGAGTTGAATTCTCGGTGTTGCATTTACGAAATGCTGCCCAAATTTCTGTAGAATTTGGTGTTTGTTTGGAATCGGGTTCCTAAATGCCTTTAGCTAACGTTTGATCTTTAATGACGTATTGTAGATCTCGAGAAATCCGCGGCGTAAATTTTGATTAGCTTTGAGGACAGACGAGGTATGTAAAGCTCACCCTTTCTTTCTTTGGCATGTCTTAGACGTAAGAGAAATATCAACGAGCCTCGGGGGTGATTCTATTCTCGCGATCCGAGCGTGTTTTCGACTTTTCTTCACCTCTTGATAATAACATTTTAATGTAGACATGTTAAGATCCTTGAGTCCTTTGTATGTTAAATTTTAAGTGTTCATAAGGAATTTTGTTCTTAAAAGGTTCGAGGCTACGAACGACCGTAACTCTCACAAAAAGGCTCGGATCGCCTCGATCGCCCCGTAGAAGGTTCCTAGAGTACGTGACCTAAATTCCTTCAGGTGGGCCCGGATTGGTTTGATACTTGTGTCCCCAACTTTTGTTTGTT